>NW_025900146.1:0-300000 GCF_022539505.1 Lolium rigidum
CGTGTTATCTCGGATTCTATCCAGAATGCCTTACTTTTGGGTAGACAATATTCTGTTCCTAGATCCTATGTGGAGGTGGTGACTAATTCAAACCAAGATGTTTTTTCTGTACCCCAAGGAGAGGTTTTCAAGAGTTTGGATTTCAAGTCTGGACTAGGTTTTGCTCTAGATTGCATAAAGAAGTTTGGGCAAAAGGTTAATATGGAAAAATTCTCTGCCAGGAAGCCTTTCTTCATGGTCTGTTCTTTTGGTCGTGCAAATTTCAGATTGGATAATCATACTGTGGCCTTTGCCTTGCAAGCTTGGTTTGGTGGCATTGCAGCATTATACAATGTCATTTTACTGCGTGACAGAACCTTCAGGTTTTCAGTTTCATCAAGCTCTGTTGGTTTTCAAATCTATAATTTGGGCTCTCAATCTCAGTCCTCCTTCAAAATTTTCTTTCACCTTTGGGGTCAAGGTGGGCCAAATTGGATTGCTGAAGAGAGAAAATTTTACAGAGAGCAAAAAGAGGAATGAACCGAAATCAAGTCAAAGTTTCGGAATAATAAATCAGTTTTCTCCAGGCTCTCATATGCGCAAAAGGTGGCGGATTTCAGTCCCAGGGTGTCAGTTTTTGAGCGATTAGTGCATGCAACGGACACGTCAACGGATACAATGCCTCGACAGATTAATGAGGCCATCAAGGAAAATTATGGTCAGGTTAATGTGATTCCTCCATCTGGTCAAAGGTATGATCGATCATTTCCCTATCAACCGACAAATTTAAATGGGGGCGCCAATCTGCCAGGTTTTCTTTCCTCTTTTAATTTTCCTAGCTTTCCTTCTTTGGCCTGGCCCGATGAAACTTACCGTACTTGGTTCAAAGCCCATGGGCCTGCCCCCCAAATTCAGCTAGCTTCCCATTTTGGGGACTTCACCTTTTTCCAGTCTCAGGCGACAAAAAATCTTTCTCACCTCGCCTCCTCGGCTTCTTCGTCACTATCTCTCCTCTGTAAAAACCCTCTGACAGTCCCTGCGCTGAGGTCGCCGGTAACTTCGCCGGCGGCAATGGCCAACATCCCCATCGACCCTCGTCCGTTTGTTCCACATGGATTTGAGATTCAGCACGTTGAAGGGAGGGTTGGAGTGAAGCGGGTCGTCGTTGCTAGGAAGCCGAGGATGCATGAGCAGTATGCTATCGCCACCTTCAACCCCTTCCCAGAAGGTCAGGTACATTTTCCCAATGTCCGAAATGTGCTTGAGGAGTTCTTGAATGAAGTGGCAGAGGTTGGTTTTCTGAGTATTCAGGAATGCCCCTTTGGTGCTGCCTACGTGCAGTTCACAAATGTCAGTGATAGAGACAGGTTGATTCATACTAGTCCTATCCCCTTTGGTGATGTTGATGTTTCCTTCTGTAAGCATGATGAGGGTATTAACTGGCGTGCTGCAAATTTCAATAGAGATTCTTGGGTACTCATAGTTGGACCACCTTTAGATCATATGAACACAGAGGATTTAAATGCCTGTTTTCATGATATTGGTACTCTGCTTCTTTGGGAAAAGGACCCTAATAAGAAGGGAAGGGTGGTTGCAAAAGTGAGAGTTACTGATCTTGCTGATATTCCTAAGAGCATCAGGTTTACTGAAGGCAATAGACCTGAGTCTGAATCTTGGACCTTCTCAATGGAAGTACTTCAGCAAAATTTGCTTGGAGGGGGCCCACCTGATGAGGACCCACTCCCTGATGATGGAGTGGACCCACATCCTTTACCTGCTGCTTTGGTTCCTCCTGCTGCTCCCCTTATTCCAGCACCATTTGTTGATAATGAGGAGGACGAAGGGGGAGAGGATGGCTGGGGTCATTGGGCAATGGGAAATAATTTACAGCAAGAAGATGACAATCACATGGAAGTGGATCTTGTCCCTAATGCTGCCTTTCAAGGTCTTTTGGATGCTATACAGGCAGAAGAGATGAATCTTGACAACCCTCCTTTGGCAGACTCAAGCAGTGACCTTACTTATTCCTCTGGCAGCTCAAATTCTTCAGCTAATGCTGCAAACCAACAGCTGGTGATTCATGCTGGTGCCCCTGAGGGTTTGATTCCTTTTCATCAAATGGGTGAAGGTCTTCAGAATATTGCCCTGGCCTACATAGAAGAAGAGGATGAAGCTATTGATGGTGAAAATGACAATGGAGTTATTCAGCAAGCAGAAGATGTAGAAAACATCCCCGAGGAAAATAATGAAAACAACTTCCAATTGCTTGCCGATGTCAACATGGTTCCCCCTCATGAAGCTCATCTCATCATTGGAAGGGTGGAAACCTCCTTCTTCTCCATCCCAGATGAACATGATCTGACTAAGAGATTCTCCAAGCAAGGCTTGAAAGTTTGGGAGGACTACTTTGCTCCTAACCTGCACAACTCCTCTACAAGTGCTTCTCCCTGTGAAATTCCAGTATGTTGGTTCAATTTTGTCACTCTAATGCTCATGACACCTGATAAATTTGATTGGGCCAAGGGTTTCTTATCTTCCCAGTTATGGGGTATTATTAAGGAATCTATTGCATATGAGCACACTATTTCCTTTGTGATCCCTGATAAATGTGTCACAAACCAGGCTCCTGTGTGCAAATTGTTGGAAGAGTCTCAGCACAGTCCTGAACATAGCCTGCTAATTCCTGGATCTGGTTCCATTTCACCAAAGAGGAAGAGGAGAGATGGAGGGGTGCCCCTGGTTGAAACTGAGGTAAGGAGGAGCCCCAGACTGGGTCTTCTAAATGATGGATATAGAAATCATGATAACTGTGTTGACAAAAATTGCTTGACTTGCAATGCTGCTCCTCCTTTAATTAATACCAGATTGGTGAAAATTTTGGCTTCTTCTTTCTGTAAGGTACAGGAAGATGGCCTGGAAACGAGATTGCTAAGGAAGAACAAGTTGGATTCAAAGAAGAAAGCTCCAGGTGTAGCAATAGAAGCCACTGCACAAGGACCCAAGATTGCAAAAGGGAAAGCACAAGCTAACTCCAGTGGGAGTAGCAAAAATAAAGGAACAAATGCCACTGATGGGGTGGCATCTCAGGCCAAGAAAAGGCCCCATAAATAGAGTGTCCCAATGTTAGACAATTCTCATGCTTTTGTGGTAGAAAGGAATCACCTTATGCATACTTGTAATAATTGTGTGATGTACCAGACCTTGTTCCTGTTGCTTTTGTGGAGTTCCTGCTACAATCAGCTCCATTTCCTGGATTCCTCTATATGTTGTGGCTTGTGCTTGTCTTACACTTATGCTTCTTTCATGATTGATGGTGCATTAGTCTGCAGTGGCTTCAATATTGGTACTCATGTATACACAAATCTCATTAGTTTCTCATGGATCACAACAGAATATGGAAAATTTTAAACTGGAATTTGAGAGGTATTAATTCTGAAAAGAAATGGGTTGCTCTTGCTAGTAAAATTCAGGAGTCCAATTGTGATATCATTTGCCTTCAAGAGACAAAAAGAGAATCCTTTGATTTGGAATATATAAGAAAATTCTGTCCAAGAAGATTTGATAAATTTGAATACCTTCCCTCAATAGGTGCTTCTGGTGGAATTATTATCATTTGGGGTAGTGCTCTGTTTAGTGGAACCCTGGCATTTCAAAACGAGTTCTCTATTTCTGTCCAGTTCACTAGTAATCTCTCTAACAATACTTCGATCTTAACAAATGTATATGGACCAAGTCAAGCAGAAAGAAAGGCTGATTTTATTGAATGGTTTGCAAATGTTGATATGCCTGATGATATGGACTGGTTAATCATGGGAGATTTTAATTTCATCAGAAAGCCCTCAGATAGGAACAAACCAGGAGGTGACATAAATGGGATGCTTCTTTTCAATGAAGCAATCAGCAACCTGGGATTGGTGGAGTTACCTCTTAAAGGAAGAAAGTACACTTGGAGTAATATGCAACAATCTCCTCTGCTTGAAAGATTAGATTGGTTCTTTACCTCTTCCTCCTGGACTGTAAATTACCCTTCATCCATGGTGTTTCCTCTAGTGAAACCAACCTCTGATCATGTCCCTTGTGTTGTTTCTATTGGCACAAATATACCAAAGGCAAATGTATTCAGATTTGAGAATTACTGGTTACAGCATAGTGAATTCAAGAATATAGTGGAAACAAGTTGGAATATTCCAGTTGGGCATACTGATCCTGCAAAAAAAGTAACTGCCAAATTGAAGAACTTAAGGAAAAGTATCAAGCTCTGGGCAAAGAACTTGCCATGCTTAAAAATGCTCATTGAAAAAGTCAATTCTGTCATCATCTTGCTAGATAATCTTGAGGAATTGAGAACTCTTTCTCTTGAAGAATGGAACCTAAGGGATATCCTTAAAGATCATGTCATTACCTTACTTCAGAATCAGCAGGCTTACTGGA
Source organism: Lolium rigidum (assembly GCF_022539505.1). Taxonomy (NCBI): domain Eukaryota; kingdom Viridiplantae; phylum Streptophyta; class Magnoliopsida; order Poales; family Poaceae; genus Lolium; species Lolium rigidum. The sequence goes on from NW_025900146.1 coordinate 4,411, forward strand.
AACAACGAGGCGATGCTAATACAAAATTCTTTCACAACAAAGCTACAATCAATTACAGACATAACTTTATCTCTGTTCTTATGAATGAAAGCTTGGCTGAAATAGCAGATCATGATGGAAAAGCAGATATTCTTTGGAAGGCTTTTAAAGAAAGAATGGGAAAATCTGATAATCCTTCTATGCATTTTAATTTGCATGATTTCTATGGAAATGGTATGGATGCAGAAACAAGTGCACAATTGGAGTTACCCTTCACAGATAAAGAAATTGATGATATTATAAAGGAACTACCCAATGACAAATCTCCAGGGCCTGATGGATTTAATAATGAATTCTTTAAGAATTGCTGGAATATCATTGGAAGAGATGTCAAAGATCTGATTAAGGGCTTCATACATTACTTTAATTCCAAAAATTGATTCTCCTATGGGATCAAGGGATTTTAGGCCTATCTCTCTGCTGAATACTGTGGTTAAAATCATCACCAAGCTTTTGGCAAATAGATTACAAAAGATAATTCTACAGCTAGTTCACAAAAATCAATATGGTTTTCTGAAACAGAGATCAATTCAAGATTGTTTGGGGTGGGCTTTTGAATACATTTTTTAGTGTCACAAATCAAAAGAAGAGATAGTGATTCTTAAGCTGGACTTTGAAAAGGCTTTTGATAAGATTGAACACAGTACAATCTTGGAAATTTTGAGAGCAAGAGGATTTGGGGATAAATGGATCAAATGGATTAGCTCAATTTTAAGCACTGGTACCTCTGCAGTCCTTCTTAATGGTACACCTGGCAAGAGATTTTACTGCAGAAGGGGGGTTAGACAAGGAGACCCTCTATCCCCACTTCTTTTTGTGCTTGCAGCAGATTTGCTGCAATCAGTGCTAAACTCAGCCATGAATCAAGGACTTATAGAAAGACCTATACCATCAGATGCTTGCCCTGATTTTCCAATTGTTCAATATGCAGATGATACTTTAATAATCATGAAAGCAAATGCTGCAAACTTGATCTGCCTTAAGGCTTTGTTGCAAACTTTTGCAGACTCCACTGGTTTGAAAGTGAATTATAATAAATCCAACATGATCCCCATTAATTTAAGTGAAGAAAGGCTTATTCACTTTGCTGAAACAATGCAATGTAAGAGGGGGTCTTTGCCTTTTACTCATCTGGGACTGCCTCTCAGTATTGTTAAACCATCCATGGAACATTTCCTTCCCATTGTCCAAAGAGCACAAGCAAGATTAGGAGGGATGGCTGATTTTTTAAACTATGGAGGGAAGCTACAATTGGTCAAATCTGTTCTGGCCTCCATGCCAGTTTTCTTCATGTGTTGCTTTGATGTTCCAGTGGCCATAAAGGAACAAGTAGTAAAATACATGAGACACTGTTTGTGGAGAAAGAAAAAGAATGATGTCCAGGCAAATGGTTCGGCTCTTGTGGCATGGAAGAAAATCTGTAGACCTAAGGAACAAGGTGGTTTGGGAGTTCTAAACTTGGATATTCAAAACAAGGCCCTTATGCTAAAGAATCTGCATAATTTTTTTTAACAATCATGACATTCCTTGGGTGCATCTGGTAAGAGAGTCTTATTATTCAGGTAGTAATTTACCCACTAATAACATGGGAGCTTCCTTCTGGTGGAGAGCACATATCAAATTATTGGATTTATACAAAGCTATGGCTAGATGTAATATTGGAAATGGTAAAACTGTTAGTTTCTGGACAGATCTGTGGGAAGAGAATTGCATGCTGCAAAAATTTCCTCATCTTGCATCTTTTGCTAAACATACTGACTAGTCTGTTGAAAGAGTGATACATACTGAATTCCTGGAGGATCTTTTTCACTTACCCCTCTCACAACAAGCCTTTGGAGAATTTCTGGATCTAGAAGTTGTCTGTCAGAATGCTCTTACAGTGGTACAGGAAGGAAATTCAGATAATTGGTCTTACATCTGGGGAAATGCAGAATTCTCTTCCCAGAAAGCATATCAAGCTATGATTGGCTATTCTCCAGCTCCTAAAATATTCTCCATTCTATGGAAATCTTCATGTCAAGCAAAACATAAATTCTTCTTCTGGTTGCTTCACCATGATAGACTTAATACAAGGAATTTATTGAGAAGGAAGAATTTGGTGTTGCAGTCATACCAGTGTGTATTCCAAAGTTGTAATGAAGAAGAAACTCTAGTACACCTTTTCTGGGCCTGCCCTTTTGCAAAGAATTGCTGGGACTTCATTTGTCCACAGAGAGACAGAGGCTTATCTATCCTTGAAGCGCTGGAAGATATGAGATTTAAAATGAAGCTTCCTTTTGCAATGGAAGTCATAATTTTGTCAGCATGGGGAATTTGGATAGTCAGGAATAACAAGATATTCAAAGATCAAAATACAGAGTTCAATAGCTGGAAAGCAATCTTTCTTCAAGAAATGAGGTTGCTAGTGCATAGAATGAAAAAGAAACATGTAAATTCTTTCAAAGATTGGATCCAGACTTTAAGCTAGTTCTAGTTTTCTTTTCTTTCTTTCTTTCTTTCTTTGAGAGTTTCTCACTCTCTCCTTTTGTAATAATGTATGATATTATTTTAATTTAATAAAAATTGCAGGGGGCTTTTGCCCACTGTTTTACCTCAAAAAAAAACATTGATCGCATAATAAATAATAACTTCTCTCATTTGTGCTACATACACTCTTGTTTGATAATGAACACCACTAATTGTGTAGGATTACACGAACCCTCAATGCCGGAGTTAACAAGCTCCACAACATTTGATATGCATGTTTAAGTAACCTTAGAGCATAATAGATCTTTGCAAAATAGACCGAGTACTAACATAGCATACACACTGTCACCTTTACACTATGAAGGGGGAATAAATCACATCAATACTATCATAGCGATAATCAACTCCATAACCTACAAGAGATTATGATCATAGCCTACGACAAGAACCACACGATGCACACACTCGTCACCATTACACCATGCAGGAGGAATAGACTACTTTAATAACATCACATGAGTAGCACATAGACTAGTAGCGATACAAAGCACATTGCAATCATAAAGGGATATAAATAAGCACTTCACTATGCCATTCATAACAGTGAATACGTATTATGTGAAATATAGCCTAAGAGACCCACACGGTGCACACACTGTCACCTTTACACACGTGGGACAAGGAGTCTCCGGAGATCACATAAGTAAAACCCACTTGACTAGCATAATGACATCTAGATTACAAGCATCATCATATGAATCTCAATCATGTAAGGCAGCTCATGAGATTATTGTATTGAAGTACATAGAGAGAGATGAACCACATAGCTACCGGTACAGCCCCGAGCCTCGATGGAGAACTACTCCCTCCTCATGGGAGACAGCAGCGGTGATGAAGATGGTGGTGGTGTCGATGGAGGAGCCTTCCGGGGGCACTTCCCCGTCCCGGCGGCGTGCCGGAACAGAGACTCCTGTCCCCCAGATCTTGGCTTCGCGATGGCGGCGGCTCTGGAAGGTTTCGCGTACCGTGGCTTATTCGCCTCGGGGTTTTAGGTCAGGGAGCTTATATAGGCGAAAGGGGAGCCTCGGAGGGGCCCTGGTGGGGCCAGACAATAGGGGGCGCCCCCCTGGGCCGCGCCGCCACCATGTGTGGTGGCCCTGTGGCCCCCCTCTGCTGACTCTCGGGTGTCCTGGAAGCTTCCGGTGAAAATAGGGTACTGGGCGTTGATTTCGTCCGATTCCGAGAATATTTCCTTACTAGGATTTCCGAAACCAAAAACAGCAGAAAACAGGAACTGGCACTTCGGCATCTCGTCAATAGGTTAGTTCCGGAAAACGCATCAAAACGATATAAAGTGTGAACAAAACATGTAGGTATTGTCATAAAACAAGCATGGAACATAAAAAATTATGGATACGTTGGAGACGTATCAAGGGTGCGGACGGACCACTCGAATCTGTCAGCCCGGCGGAGAGATCGATTGATGATGACATGATCGGCCCTGCAGCCGATAGGAGCGGCTTCCTTGCTGATGTGGAAGCGTACGGCTCTAGCAGTCGAAGGATTCCCTCTGTGTTGACGTTGTAGTGGACGCTCTCGAACGCCATCTCCATGTTTCCTTGCAAGCCCGAAAAAGTTAGGCGGGAAGAGTCGTTGTGCGGGGTGAACTCATAGGAGCCGAATCGAATCGGGCTTCCCAAGATCGGTGATGATGATGATGGCGTCGATGAAGCTGTCGATGACATGGTTGGATCTGCCGATGACGGATCTTGTGCCAACAGGGTTCCCACAGACGGCGCCAATTGACGAGGGTGCTCCTCGACAATGCCCTCCGATTGGGGCTTAGGGTTGATGGAATCCTGTAGGCTGACACGAGACATCGGTTAACAGACAAGCGGCGAGAGCAATTTACCCAGGTTCAGGGCCCTCAATGAGGTAACACCCCTACGTCCTACCTGTCTGATCTTGATTATGAAAATATTGGGTTACAATGGGGTGCCGAAGGTTTCGACTATGATCTCGTCGAGAGGCTAAGTGCTAGGGTGACCTAGCTCTAGAGTTCTGGTGGCTAAAGTTGCTAAGATAGATCCTGTCCCTCGGCAGCCCCTCTCCTGGCCTTTGTATAGGAGGCCAGGTCTCAAGAGATCTGTCCGGGTACGACTAGGTTTACAAAAATACCTAGTACTAAACTTTCATTGTTTGGCTCTTCGTCTTGTACTCCAAGGAATCTCCTTCAGCACCGTCCTAGTGGCCCACCTTGCTGTCGGGTATCTTCATGGGCCTCCAGTTGGGCCGCGCAGGATAGGGCAATATCGGTTACCCAAAGGATAATGCCCACGTCAGCTATGCTCTGTTAATTTTTAATACAAGATTGCATGGAGTTTTCTATTTCTTGTGGAGTATAAGAGAGATGTGTTGCATCATCTCTATGTTAGGACGTGATGCCCATATGAATGCGTATCTTACTCATGTTATTATTTTGCATCCTCATATCTCATTGATGAATTGCTATTTATCCACTACAGCTTAAAATAGAGAATAGTCAAGTAAACCCATGAACCCCAATCCACTTTTTTATCATAAGAAACACCTTTATATTGCTTTTATCTATTTGCTGCACTATTTTAATCCAAAAATACAAAAAGATTATTTTTCTTATATTCATCCAAAACACCAAAAACAATCAATCCCTTTATAGTTTTTATTTAGTTACTATATTCTATCTAGTTTTACTCGCTTTATTTTTACTTGTGTTTTATTTACTTACGTGAAACCTTGTGCTTGACAATTACATGGTGGAGTTGGGGACACAAGGATTTTATTTTACTTGTAGGATTGGTAGAAAAAGAGAGAAGAGAATACTCTTTGCTTAGTTCCCCGAGAGTTCGCTTTAAACCCTCGAGTCACCCTTGTGGGGAAAATACTCTACTCACACAACACTCTACACTTGGAGTCCCAGCGTATCAAGATCTTTTTGCCGTTGTTGCTGGGGAGTAATCAAGACACTTCATCAAGCCCGTCGACCGTCATCAAGAGTATTTTCTGGCGCCATTGCCGGGCAGCTGAAAAGTGTTACATCATAATGGTTGGTGCGTAAGAGGTATTTTCTAGAAGAATCTTCTTACAACTGCGTCTCACCAAAGCTTGGGAGGTAACACCACTGTGAGTTATCGTATCTCTTTTAGATTTTGCGTCGTATTTTATTTGTCTTGTTTTTAGTATTTGTTTGCTTGTTTTTAGTTTTTACTTGTTAGTTCCTTTTCATAAAAATTGAAAATCTCATAAAAATTAGTATCAGGTATGTTTAAACAACATAAAAAGTTATGAGATGCGACACGGGATCGCAACCATATTACAACCACAAAGGTTATTAGTTACCACATTGATTCCATAATAATGATCAGTATCTATAAGTCAAGATTTGATAAAAGGGAATGCCTTAGCAGCTGAACTTCATGTTAAATTTTTTGATGAACTTTGTGCTAAAATTGTTACTCCCAACATAGACCCTGGAGTTTTAAGATCTAAGTTGTTCCCACACTCCTTGAATGGAGAAGCTACTCTATGGTATGAAAGTTTTTCTCCAAAAGATAAACATTGGTTTAATATGGGGGCTTCATTTTTTGAAGCATATGGGGAGTGCACAACTGAGCATCAAAAACATATGCTTTACTTTTAGCAACTAGAAATAGAAGAAGAGGAAAATACTATTTTAAATGCCATGGATGAAAAAGAAAATCTTATGCTTGCTAATGATAAACAAATTGAAGAAGTTAAAATACTTAGTGAAGCAAGGGAACCACTTTTCGATCTTGATAAATGTAGATTGCATGAATTGGTTGCTAACTTGATAAATTTGCTAAAGATCTCACTATTAATGTCAATCAAGCTGGTTTTGGTTCCTATATTGCTAACTATGTCATTAAAGAAAATATTCAGAGATATAATAATGAGGCTATGATAGCAGGGGCGGGCCCACTTCAATTCAAGGGTATTCATATGAATACCCAAATGTTTCAAAAACATCATTAATATATAAATGTTCTATGGAATATATGATAAGAAAAACTGTTCGTTTGTAACACCAATGTTCAAGTAGGTCAAATGGTTTGGATGGAACACCTTATTCATTTGGTCTTGAGTTCAAGCCCCATGTAAACCATTTTATTCGTCATACTTTAGATAAAAAAATTAATGTATCTGTTACTATTATAGAAAAGTGATATAGTGTTTGTTCTACTCTTACATTATCATGTTAACTCCAATTTTTTAAGAATTTACATACTCAATGTAGTTTTCTTTCTTTCATAGTTTTGGATCAGTTTGTTAAAGGTGGGAAAGGTTTGTAAATAAATATGTGTGATTCAATATTTCAATTGTTGGTACTCAAATAGGAGATATGTGTGATCACTAATTTGTATTTAAATTATTTTACTCCCTCCGATTTTTATTATTTAACGCTAATATAGATATATCTAGACAGATTTTAGTTTTAAATAGTACATCCATTGTAGCATCAAATAAAATGGATCTGAGGGAGTATAATTTTGAATACCCATACTCGAAATTCTGGGCCCCCCTGTATGATAGCACGGTTCCAGAAAAGTGTCTTGAAAACTGCTGGCGTGTGGGAGTTAGAAATCCCTGAGGTGTAACGGCGCCAGAAAAGTAGCTTCCTTGTGACGGTAAAGCACACGTCCGTTGGGAATCCCAAGAGGAAGGTATGATGAGTACAACAGCGAGTTTCCCCTCAGTAAGAAACCAAGGTTTACCAAACCAGTAGGAGATGAAGGCCACGTGAAGGTTGTTGGTGAAGGAGTGTAGTGCGGCGCAACACCAGTGATTCCGGCGCCAACGTGGAACCTGCACAACACAATCAAACTACTTTGTCCCAACTTAACAATGAGGTTGTCAATCTCACCGGCTTGCTGAAAACAAAGGATTAAACGTATGGTGTGGAGAATTATATTTGCTTGCAGAAAACAACAGAGAATAATGATTGCAGTAGATTGTATTTCAGATGTAAAAGAATGGACTTGGGTCCACAGTTCACTAGTGGTGTCTCTCCAATAAGATAAATAGCATGTTGGGTGAACAAATTACAGTTGGGCAATTCACAAAATAGAGAAGCATATACATATCATGATGACTACTGTGAGATTTACTTAGGGCATTACGACAAAGCATAGACCGCCATCCAGCATGCATCTAAGCCTAAAAAGTCCACCTTCGGGTTAGCATCCGCACCCCTTCCAGTATTAAGTTGCAAACAACAGACAATTGCATTAAGTACTGTGCGTAATGTAAACAATACAAATATCCTTAGACAAAGTATTGATGTTTTATCCCTAGTGGCAACAGCACATCCACAACCTTAGGGGTTGATGTCACTCCCCGCATTCAATGGAGACATGAACCCACTATCTAGCATAAATACTCCCTCTTGGAGTCACAAGTATCAACTTGGCCAGAGCCTCTACTAGCAACGGAGAGCATGCAAGAACATAAATAACACATATATGATAGATCAATAATCAACTTGACATAGTATTCCATATTCATCGGATCCCAACAAACACAACATGTAGCATTACAAATAGATGATCCTGATCATGATAGGCAGCTCACAAGATCTAAACATGATAGCACAAGAGGAGAAGACAACCATCTAGCTATCTGCTATGGACCCGTAGTCCAAGGATGAACTACTCACGCATCAGTCCGGAGGCGGGCATGGTGATGTAGAGCCCTCCGGTGATGATTCCCCTCTCCGGCAGGGTGCCGGAGGCGATCTTCTGAACCCCCCGAGATGGGGTTGACGGCGGCGGCGTGTCTGGAACTTTTTCCGTATCGTGGCTCTCGGTACTAGGGTTTTCGCGACGGAAGGAATAAATAGGCGAAGGGGCAGCGTTCGGGGGGCGCCCGAGGGGCCCACCCCATAGGCCGGCGCGACTAGAGGTGGGGCCGCGCCGCCCTATGGGGTGGCCGCCTCACGTCCCCTCTTCGTATCCTCTTCGGTGTTCTGGAAGGCTCTGTGGAAAATAAGACCGTGGGCTTTTGTTTCGTCCAATTCCGAGAATATACGTAAACTAACTTTTCTGAAACCAAAAACAGCAGAAAACAGGAACTGACACTGCGGCATCTTGTTAATAGGTTAGTTCCGGAAAATGCATAAGAACATTATAAAGTATGACTAAAACATGTTGGTATTGTCATAAAACTAGCATAGAACATAAGAAATTATAGATACGTTGGAGACGTATCAAGCATCCCCAAGCTTAGTTCCTACTCGCCCTCGAGTAGGTAAACGATAAAAACAATAATTTCTGAAGTGACATGCTACCAACACACTCTTGATCAATACTATTGTAAAGCATATGAGATGAATGAAGTGATTCAAAGCAATGGTATATAATTTTCTAACAAAAAGATAATGACTAAACAACTAAATCATATAGCAAAAACTTTTCATGAATAGTACTTTCAAGACAAGTATCAAAAAGACTTGCATAAGAGTTAACTCATAAAGCAATAGATTCAAAGTAAGAGGTTTCGAAGCAACACAAAGGAAGATTTAAGTTTCAGCAATTGTTTTCAACTTGTAACATGTATATCTCATGGATAATTGTCAACACAAAGTAATATAATAAGTGCAATAAGCAAGCATGTAAGAATCAACGCACACAGTTGACACAAGTGTTTGCTTCTAAGATAGAAAGAAGTAGGTAAACTGACTCAACATAGAGTAAAAGAAAGGCCCTTCGCAGAGGGAAGCAGTGATTACTCATGTGCTAGAGCTTTTTATTTTGAAAACATGGAAACAATTGTGTCAACGGTAGTAATAATTCATATGGGTTATGCATAAAACTTCCTATAAGTTGCAAGCCTCATGCATCGAATACAAATAGTGCCCGCACCTGATTTGTTTGGAATTTGACAACCAATGGCTTGTTTACGGTGAAATCTATGTACGAGGATCTTATGAATGACCACACACCTTTTCTTAGAAAATATCTATGGAAAGTTAAAATTCCTCTAAAGATAAAAATATTTATATGGTTTCTGAGTAATAAGGTTTTGCTTACTAAAGATAATTTAGCTAAATGTCGGTGGAATGGGTGTACGAAAAGTGTTTTTTGCAGAGAGCATGAGACTATTGAACACCTCTTCATAAATTGCCCCTTTAGCTAAACTACTTTGGCGCACGGTTAATTTCATATATGATCTTCCACCTCCGACCAATATTACGAATATGTTTGGTAATTGGTTAAATGGAGTTGATAGACAATCTAAGGCATTCATCTGTATTGGGGTTTCTGCTTATGTTGGTCTATATCGAGGGTGAGGAATGATATTATGTTTAACAAAAAAAAATCTTTTCACTTTTTGCAGGTTATCCCATATGGTGTCACTTTGAGTTCAGTTGTGGGCTCTGCTGTCAGCGGAGGGGCAGCGAGATGCTATGGCTACTGGATGCACATGGCTCCAGATGGTCGCTCAAGATATCTTGTGCCAGGCTGGCTTGCAACATAATAGGCGGCTACGTTGATGTGTAGTCATTTTTTTCTTTGTTTCTTTCGCTGGTTGATTCTTGTATCAATTCTAGGCGATGCTTGAGATGTTTTAAACTCTGTACTCGTAACTTCTTAATGAAAGACCGTGTACATCATCATGCAGAAGCCGGGGTTTAATTGCCATTTCAAAAAAAAAGATTGGCTATCGAATTCGTGCTTTAGGAGATAGTTTGCGAAGTCAAGAAATACATTTTTCTGGATTACCTCACTGTACTTGGATAATAATATAGCAACAAAACACACTTGCTGCAGAGACAACTCAATGATCATATTCTTTTTCAACATTTGTACCATTTAACTTAGATTATACAACACATGTCCATCCAATAACAAATATTAATTCTGCATTGGTTGTAGATACTTTGAAGATGCTCAATTAGTTCTATCTCTAGGTACTCATCCTATAGATTGGATCTTCGGATACCACACCATCCTCCTAGATTACCAAGGAAGCTCCAGCAAAAAGATTACTGAAGAAATTATGCAATATATTTGTCAGCTCTCCATAGAGAATATGCACATGTGCATTTATGTAATTTTGTATCTTCAACACCTCACCATTAAAATCATTGAGTCCCGTTTTAGGTGAAGATCCACATGTGTAGCAATACATTCATGTTTAACTTTTTGCCCACCTCCTCTACTAACTCAAATACTTGTTTGCCAACTAATTAAAACTGCACCATCAGTGACCAATATACGGGTAAATTTGTAGAAATTCGACTTTTTTTTGTTTCACGTCTCTACATTGTGAAAATTCTATCATCGTATTGGTAAAAGGGACAGGCGGCGCCGATGCATCAACAAGTGAAAGCCTAAAGGTAGGATTCATATGTAGAACCAGTTAAACAAGTTGTAGTATTTGCTGTTAATTATACGTTTGATTGTGATGAATGTGTCACAGTATCAGGTGAGGAAGCAGTGTCGGCAGCTAGCAGGTAGTGTAAGAAAATCCGTGGTTGAAGAGTTGGTGAATGACTATGAGAAAGATGTCGCTGCTGCATGATGAGAAGCCAAGGGCGCAAGGCATACATCTTCTTGGTGGTATCTTTTGTTTTTGTTTTCTTGCGCTCATATCTCTTGGATTTTGTAGCTACTGAATTTTCTCAATCCTATCTCTGAATAAATATTTCAGTTTACATGTTTCTTTATTTGTGTTCTTTGGTAATAACTCTTAGATTTGTGTTTCCAGGAATTCAGGGATCGATCAGATGATTACCTCATCATATCCATGTGGCTAAAGGGGCTCCCAACCCCTGACAGCCATGCTTGCCTTCCGGTTCCTAGATACAGACAGTCATACAAATCTTGCTTAAGGATGGATGTAAAGCCCTTTCGCTAGGTTTGATGGATTGAAGTAGTACCCAACAAAGTGTGCAGAGCAATGTTGTTTGTACAATGAGCTCATCATGGTAACTGAAAACACCTGGGTGTTTTGTTGGCGTTGGCCACGAAGTGCATTAGAGCGTCCCTTGAGTCCGATCCATCCTAGAAGACTAATTTTCATTACCTTCCTCAGAGAAAGAGAGGAATATCTTAACATTTGATCATGCTTTTCGACTGGTTGCTCAAGCTTGGCATACTCTAAATTATATCTCATATAAATGGTTTTTTAATATGAAATGAAGGATAATAGGCGATACTACTTTGAGTAACAATGCAATTGAACTAATAGCACATGCATTTGTTTTTTCAGAACTTATTTCATATATGATTATATTTTTGTAGGATGTTGGATCTTTATTTGCTGAAAACCTACCAGTACTGCGATCACTGATGGATTATAACAACTGTATGCATCTTCGCGTATAGTCGAACACGAAAGGGAAAACTTACCATTTGCTCCAGATTCTAGAAACTATGAGTGTTAATTGTTGGGCAATGTGTGAAATGTTCAGGATGTCCAAGGAGAAAAGTTAGTTGGTCGCATACATATTTTTTGTGTGAACATCTTGGAAGCGTTCAAGTTATGATGAAAATCTTGGGTCTTCCTGATAATAACTGTTAAGTGGGAACAAATGTTGGAAAGGTACATTTCCTTTATTTCTCATTTATCCCTACTTTAATGTGAGTAAATATGAAGCATGGTATTTTGCTACAATCAAAATGTCAATGAGGCACAAGAGGTTTCTTGTTTGGTTGAAGCTCCAACATATACAATAGATAGTTTTGTTTGTCCGTGTGGGAGAAACTAAAAGTTGAGGTCCCTTTTCTCTTCTTATGTCATCGCTTTTTGGTCCGTAATAGTCCTGTTTCGCAGAACAAAGAAAATATTGGATTGTCCACAGTAGAGGTCATTTATAGAGAGACACTTATAATTGCGTGCGTGCAATATATGAAACGAGCGCATCAGTATATGCCACTGCTTGCAACATTACTGAAAATGTTTGGGAATAATGAAAGTTATGTTGGAAACGATAGCACTCTCAATTTTCTAGCGCAAAGCATTAAGCAGCTTGTTGCCCCCAGTAGTTTTATACTTCTCTGCTCGGGAATATATCTACTCCTGAATCTCCGCAATGTCTTAATCAAGGTTACTGTGATATTTACCGAACACGTAACTTGAGGCCCATTTTTCTGAAAACAAGTATTTATTTGTAACTTTGATCGACAAGGAGGTTTATTTTCTGGAGTGGCATATGTGAATAACTCATGCTAAATTGCAAATCTTTATTTTCTCTTAGTATTTGCAGTATCTAAACTTTTCAACACCTGATTGCTACCTATATACATAGAGAGTGGACTTTTGGAGCAGCTGCTTGGTGAGCACCCGTATCCATACCGTGTATACTGCATCAAGATTCGTGCAAAAAAAAAATTTCCCCTCTCAAATAATTTCTCATTTTTGTATCTCTCACACCACACATTGTTTGAACAAAATAATTTGCAGATCACTTAAACATAACAATTGGAACATGGGAAAAATATTTTGGATTTTTTATTTCATTGTGTATATATATATATTTCAAGAATTTATTTTGAATTTTAAATAATTTGAAATTTGAAATTGCACAAAAAAATTCCAAACTATTTTTGTCCCATTCCATTTGTTATTTTTTAGTGGCTTGCTAAAAAATCAAATCAAAATATTACATAATCTGAGAGATATAAAAAAGAGAAAGTCAAAAAATGTGAGGGTGCACAGAGCGCACGTGCTCTCCCACACTTTTCTCATATACATATCATCATTTTCCCACAGTAGTCTGATTCGGGCGCCTATTTTCTGTTCCTCTACCCAATGCACAAAACACCAGTACACTATCAAATAAATACTAGTGTTAGGCATGTGCTGAGTTGCTCTGAGATTTCAACGTTTCGTCTTGTTTACATTTATGCTTTCTTTAGTTTGTTCTCACAAGCTAGCAACAGATACTGTACCTCCAGATCAATACAAAAAAGTATCATGTTGTAAAAAATGCTAAACGAATTGTTGCTTTCAGTTGTGTGTCATACTCAGCACAAGCATGTATCTTAATCACCTGGAAGGCATAGATCGATGTCACAGAGATTACAGATACATACTGTTCAGTTACCAAAGGACGAAACTAACAGAACCCCCAAACATTTCACCGGAGTTATCACCCTTTGATGATGTTGACATTCATGTTTTCTTTTTATCTGACAAATTAGCTACAGATTATGTCTCTTCAGATCATTACAAGCAAGTCTCGTGGTTCCTTTTCTGCCGATGGTCCTCCTTCGACTCCATGAATCTAAATTGGTATATATTTTTTTCGAAAATTCAAAAAGCTTTGTGTTTCGATGCATTGATAGAAAAGGAGTTTATGTACATTCCCAAAGAAGGGCAAACATCACGCCATACAACTCAACCCAGAGAAGCTATCCTAGGGGAGCTACTGGCAAATGCCCAGGGCCCCTGCCTGTGCCCACGATCTCGCCTCGGAATTGATCGTGTCAAGCAGGGTCGCCACAGATGGTCTAGCGTTGTCTAAGACAGGCACGTTGAGATGCTTCTAGTATGCCGTGAGCATGATTCGTCTGAAAGACATCTTGTGGGTTAATTCAGGCCCTCGCGAATTTCCTGTAAAATCAATAATGACAATTCTTTGATTAGCTTGTGTTCTAGTTCATATGAATGATGCACGGTATACATAAGGCAAATGCTATGTTCATATACAGAAAAAGATGGTTCCAAGTGCGATGCACTGGCCTGTACTGCAACCAGATAATTTGTCTTTTTTCTACTGCTACATTTTGCAAAACGAGGTGCTATTTAACAAATAGAAAATTTGCATGGAAAATTATATGGATATGTACACATTTCTGCATGAAAGAACCCTGTCTAAGAGAAAGACATAATATATTCTAACATCAGGAAAAGAAGAATGAGTAAGCATAACAAAGCATGATTAGTACGGCACATACTTTGTATCCTATGTGAAGTAGCTTCATCTTGTTCTCCTCTGATTGACACCACTGGTATAGTTCAGGGCAACCACGAATGTATAGTGCTTTGAGGTTGGTGAGTTGTTGTATGCCCCAAGGCAAAGACCTTATACCCTCACATCTATAGATACCAAATTCTTTGAGAGAGGTGGGCAAGACACAGACCCTTTCTTGGTTATGAGTGAGCTTTATCTTCCCCTCCTCTGGTTCAATCACAAACTTTAGTTTAGGGCAGCAACTAATTGCCAGAACTCGGAGGTTGGTGAGTAGCTGTATGCTTTCCGGCAAATTTCTCAAGACATCACACTCCTTTATGGTGAGTTCCTTGAGAGAGGTTAATTCGCCTAACCAATGAGGCAGTGATATGCTCGTGCACTTCGACAAGTACAGTGATTTTAGCTGTGTGAGTTGCCTCATGTTCTCGTTAAACCCTTTTAGCCATTTGCATCTTTCCATTGTCAGACCCTGTAGAGATGTGAGCTCACCCATCCATTTTGGAAGTTCTTCTTGGTCTTGGTCTTGCAGGTACAGTTTCTCCAAAGAGGAGAGATGTTGGATGGTGTCCGCTGAGCCGGTTAGATCACTGCAATTTTCAATGGACAAAACAGTGAGGCCAAAGAAGTATTGAATCAACCTCCACTGATACAGAGGTACCATGCAGTGTTTAACTGACAGCTCAGTGGTTATTGGAGAAGAATAGGAACCATTGGTGTCTGACACAGTACACTCTTCCCATGATGATAACACATTATCACTGTTCGATATCAATAAACATTTACATTTTGGTGGAAGCGGTTTCATCCTTAACATGGGGCAATCATGTATTTCCAGTCTCTCAATCACGTGCTCTTCACCACTGGAATATGACATGTTCCACTCAACCAGGCTTGCCATACCTCTCAGAACCAAATTTTCTAGGTTTGGTACTTGGTTCACTAGCCAGGCTGGAAAGCTGACACCATTATAACCACATATCTTCAACTTCTTCAATGTGCTTGGTGGCAGTAGATTTTCCAACAGCATCTTGTCATCCACAAACCTCTCGACATCTCCAATCCACTCCAGTTTCAAGTCTTCCAGGCTTTGCTTTTCCATTAATTTTATACGTTGTGCCTCTCCTGCAGACTTCACATTTTCAAGTTTAGTTATCTCCAGTACGGCAGGATCTGTGTGCTGTAGTAGGACAAGGTTGCTGCTAGAGTCACCATCACCAGCTTGCACCACAAAGTGTGGCAACGATAGTGAACCGCTAGTGAGCTGTGGTAGTTCCTTAATATTGGCACACCCATTTAAATAAAGAAACCTCAAACTATTTAGTGTACCTATGCTTTCATGTATCTTTGTAAGATAGATGCAGCCTGAGAGGTCCAATGTATGCAGCTTTCTCAGTCTACCAAGACTTTCAGGTATACTCGTAAGACCAAAATTATTTGACAAGTTCAGATGCTCTAGATTGGAAATATTACTACTGATATGGTTGATGAGACTGTCAAAGCTAACATTTGACTTGAGACCCACTCTGGATAGATTTAAATACCGAAGTTTGGTCAAATCATCCGGCAGCAAGCTGACAAATGTAGTGAGTAAACTCAAATATTGCAGATTTGTTAGACCAACCAAAGCTTCCGTTAAATGTTCAATCAAACAGCAGTAAGATAAATCAAGATGCACCAAATTTTTCAGACGCCCAAATAAGCGTGGCAATTTTGCCATAAGTCGACAACCTGATAAGTTCAAATACTTTAGTTGAATGAAAGTGCTCAAAGCTTCAGGGAGCTTTTCGAGATGACAATACTCGGAAGATAAGTTCAAATACTCGAGTTTAGTGAGCCCCCCCAGAACTTCTGCTTCTTCGAAACATTCAAGATATGAGCTGAATGATAAGTTCAAATACTGCAGTTCAGATAATCCGCCCAGAGCTTCTGGTAGCTCCCCAATATTTGGGCAGTATGATAAATTCAAATATTTCAGTTGCGTGAGGCTGCACAAGAACGCAGATATACCTCCAACACAAGAGCAATTTGCAAAATCTAGATGCACTAATTCTTTTAGCCTCCCAAATGATTCTGGCAATTTTTCAATTCCAGAACAACCTGATAAATCAAGATACGCCAGACCTTCGATTTCTCCAATTGATTCTGGCAAAGAAAAAATTCTAGAAGAACCATGAAGGCTGAGGTACATTAACTTTGAGAGCCTGGTGATACTATTCGGAATGATTGCATCTTGGACTCTAGGAGCATTAAGATACCTCAACTGCTTCAAAACACCAATAGAATATGGCAGCTTATGTATGGAACACTCGCTTAAGTCCAGAACACGAAGAGACTTAGCAGATGAAAATGCCGCATCATGAAGTTTAATTTTGTCACAGTCTGCAAAATGAAGCGCCCTTATCTTGGATGACTCCAAGCCCAATGGCTTACTACAATCATCGAGCAATGCATAGTGGTAGCATCTTCCCTGAATGTTGACGCATTTTCCAACAACAAGTATTTCATCGTCCATGACTGATCTTGCTAAATCGTGCACCAGGTCATGCATGGTCAACAATGTCATATCTTCATCATATAGTTCGATAGTCTGCAACAAAATCGTTTAGCAGTGTCAGCCTTTGGAGTTTTAATACTTTAGTCAATTTGGGAACTACCTCTTTTTGGTCCCATTCACAAGCTACTGTGTGAGTGTGGTAGTATGTTTGCCAACTGTTCTATTTGAACATGTACGATTGTAGTCTAAAATTCTAAATAACCACAGTAGCTGGATTATTCCTCCCATAGCATTGCAACACTCTAAGTTGATCTTTCTTTATATATTATAATCTTGAATTTTTTGTTATGCAATTTTCACTATAATGTCACATTTCATCTTTACAGCAAAAATGTGCATTCTTTTGTCCTACAGAAGTTAATAATCAAGGTTTTTCATTGTATGATATGTATTCGTCATAACTTGGGGATAAGGGGATTGGATTTCCTTGTTAAGCAGTGATAACGCTCGAGGATTTATTGTACATTGCCCAATGTAGCAATATCTTTGTTACGTTCTACTTTTAAAAAGTAGAAAAAATGTTGGACATCACATATTTATTGGTATGCTAGCAAGAATATAAAATACGCAATCAGAAAAAAAAAAGTTGTGATAAATGTTGTATAACATTATTGCATAACAAATACAATATTTTAGTGTATTCGAATTCTAAAACCTACATTTAAAACGATGTTTAAGAAGAAAAAACAGGGGTCAACTTCTCCTACCAAGCAATCATGCTAGTTACATGAAGGACCGAAGCAGAACTAAGAGACTAGTTTATCAGACGTTGCATGTGGATCGAAACTTCAGGCATCATGATGGATATTTCCTAGAACTGGACATCACTACTCAATATTTTTTTCTTCAATTAGCATTCCAAAAGAATCAATAGCCGAATATCCTAGGGATGGGCTAGGGGCTAATACAATAATATGCAAGTGGAGTGTTACTGAATCCACCAATTAAGTGTGTTTAAGAAGTTAAGGGAGTTTGCTGTTGCCCAGGTGTGCCATTTTTAACCATGTACTTGATTGATCCTACACTAGTTCAAATGTTCAAGAAAAGAGAGTGCCAAAAGCTGACTAATGTAAACTCACCGATGGTGACTTCAAATGTTCAAGAAAAGAGAGTGCCAAAAGCTGACTAATGTATCTCTCACCGAGCTGCCAAGTAGAGAAACCAAGAGAAACCCACTGGTGAATAAGATCATCTTTAATTATCTTGTGACCTTTTGGAAATATTGCGCAATATGCAAAGCAGAGCTTCAAACATGAAGGCATAACACTGTAGCTTAGCTTCAGAGATGCAAGCACTTGTGTGGAAGATGTATCTTCCAAAGTAGATACAGTCCAAATATTGCTATCTCTCACATTTTCCCATTCACTAAACTTCATAGATTGTAGCATGTGTCCAAGTGCTTTAGCTGCTAGAGCCACACCACCACACTTGAGTGCAATGACTTTCCCTATTTTCTCTAATTGTTCTTTGTCGCCTCTAGATTCGAATGCACTCTTTTGCTTTATTATGGACCAACACATGTCATCACTCAATGGTGCTAATTTGTATGGTTTGATGGTAGAGATTTTCTTTGCAATACTCTCATCACGTGTGGTTACAATAACAACCACATTACCGCCCTTGCCGACCCTTAGCATGTCCATCAGGCTTTCCAAAGGAAATTCCTCACCCTCCCACAGGTCATCTAAAACAATCAGAATCTTCTTGTCAGTTAGTATATTTTGAAGGGATTTATGTACCATCTCCATTCTAGTGTACCCGCTCTCCTTCCCTTTCTCTGACAGTTGTGATATTATAGAATTTCCAATTTTCTTTAGATCAAATTTCTGGGACACATAAACCCACACCTGAGAGTATTCTTTGAACTGGGAACTATTGTAAACCATTTTTGCCATTGTTGACTTGCCAATGCCTCCAATTCCACAAATGGAAAGAATTGTGATCTCTTCAGCCATCCTCTCTGATAAGGAAGCAAATATTTCATCTTTATCTTCAGTCCTTCCAACAATCTGTGTCTCTACGGTTGACGTGGTTTCCCATATACCTGTAACCTTCGCGTCATTGGCACTAGTGCCTTCTGTTAATTTGAATTTATCGTGTTGATCTGTTATCACTTCCAAATCCTCCCTCATCTTCTCCATCTTATTGGCCATTGTAATTTTTGGACCAACTGTGAGATAAGGGATCATAGTTGCCAAATATTTTTTGAAAGAGAACTGCAAGACAGTTGATTTGTCAATACAGTGTGAAATCACTAGGACAATACGGTATTACAAATGCACTCAGGCCAATAGGAAGTCTAGTTAAACATTAAGAGGCATACTTCTTCTTCATTCCACTGGATCAAATATTATTTCTAATTTTTTTAAAAGACAATTGGTACAAAACTGTAAGAAACCTAGGTTCAGAATGTAATAGAGTCTTACAAAAGTTTGAAATCTAAATATGTCTGAAAAGTTTTTCATGTGAAGAAAAATACTCCCTCCATCCTACGAAGGTTGCGTGAAATTTGTTAAAATTTGAATGCATCTAGACATTAAATAGCATCTAGATACATCCAAACTTTGACAAATCTCTGACAACCTTCATGAAACGGAGGGTGTAAAGTAAGTCAGGGCACACAAAATTATTCTAACATGGGTACTACAAGCCTTTTACATTTAAATTAACTCCAGCAAGTTTAGAAACCATAACAACATGAAGAGCTGAGTTTTCTACCCCTACCTTCCGAGCAGATGGCTGGGTGATGGCTTGTGTATCAGCCTCGAACTCATCAATCATGTCCGAGATGACATACATGGCGCCCTTAAGCCGCTTCAGCCATAATAGGGTTGGTTCATCAGTGATGGATTGCCTCTCGGCGACCTTGAGTACAGCCTCGACAGACTCCAGAGCCATCTGCATCTTCTTCAGCTCCCTGTCAAAGTTATTCTGCAGCGTGATCTCAGCTTTGATCGCAGAACCAATCTGGTCGCCCACCACCTTGAGGATGGCAGCCGCAAGCATGCCGCCGAGCTCTGCCATGGCCGCCCGCTGAATGTGCTCAGGATTAGGGGGAGGGTTGAAGGTCGTGGGAGCTAGAACCAAGCAGCAATGACAGGGGGCACCACCAAACGTGCTCAGGATTAGGGGGAGGGTTGAAGGTCGTGGGAGCAAGAACCAAGCAGCAATGACACGGGGCACCACCAATTGCATCGAGTCAACTCTTGCAAAGTCTGTCTTCATTTTGTATGTAAGGAGTATCTTATTTGTTTGTATCCATCGGTGCTGCACAAGGCACCCCCTTGACTTGAACGGGTCTAAAGGCATCTGCAATAAAGAAAAAATGGCGATTTACACAAAAATAAATTTTTTTTGGTAAGAATTGCACGAAGTGACCCTGACCAAACTATTTCACGCTTCTAACCCATTTGTGTGGAGCCGGCAATGTGTGGCGCCGCTTCCACGGGGACCACATAGACAGGTGTGACGACATTCGCAAGGGCGCCGCACAAAAAAGTTAGAGACGTGAAATAGTTTGGCCGGAGGGTCATTTCGTCTATTTTTTCCACAAAGGGTTATTTTTGTGTAAATGGCCAGAAAAAAATTGCCCTTTAACTTTGGGTATGGTTTAAGAAGTTTTATGCAGATCCTGTGCGTTTGAATAATCACTAGACCGCACTAAGGCGACCAACTCCACGCAAGAAAATATAAGTCTAGAAAATAAGTTAAGAAGTGGAGTGTGAGGTTTTGGAGGTCCAGCTGCATGTGCCTTTTGATTTTAAACAATTGAAATTCGTATTTTAAAGTTTTAAAGAAATCTGAAACAAAATTCTAGAAGTTGCTAATGACATATGTATAAAATTTGTTAGGTTTGTCATTTTTGTGTATCCTAGAATATGAGTACGTAATTTGTATTGAGATTTTACACCATTATAACGTACACTAGCACAATTGGAAAAGGAGTTTCTTAAAAGTAAAATAATAAAACATTTGATCTTCAGTTTCCATGAAAATAAAATCTAAAAAATAAAAGACAAAAACAAGGCACTTTAAGCCTAAGATTGAAATCGGCTATCAAATAGTTCCAACATACATGCCCCTTATTTTTTTCGTCCAAGACTATGTAAGCAGAAAATCTCACTCCATATCCCACTAATAGTGGCAGCGCACCGCTCTAAGCCCGCTACTGTTATATTGATTTAAACCAAACTTTGCAGACGTGCATTTCAGTTCCCCCCCTCGGCGAGCAGTTCACAAATCCGCCACGCACGCCACTGACCCCGCTGCTCCGCGCCTTGGATTGCCGGCCGGCCGCCGGCCGCGCCATGCCTTCTTCCCGCCGACCACGTTGCGCTCCCTCTCCCGTCCCACCCGGTATGCATTGCGCGCCCGCCCTTCACCTGTTCAATGAAATGCTCGTATGAGTTGTTGATTGCATTGTACATGTTTAATTGGCTGTCGATATGCTTGATGTTCTACAGGAATATGAGTTGCTGATATTTTGTCGGAATATTGATTAATTTCCATTTCGACAAATTTCTAGCATTGCGTATGTCCATTCTTTCTACATCACAAGATCATATTCAGATGCATTGCTAATTGAGGGGGCGATGATTATTATCTGTACATCTGTATCTGAATATGTTTTCTAGCTACAAACTATTTCAACTTCAGTTTCCTTCTCCGATGCACAGGTCACCAGCACGATACTATAAGGGTTTTGTTATCACTATTAGACATAGATAGGTGTTTATATGGTTTTACATTTATGAGCTAATTTTATTTGTGTTACGTGCCAAAACCCACCGGCGAGCAGTGGTTAAGCAACACGAAGAGCCGGGAGGCTGCCAAGACTGCTGGGTGGGCCCTGGTCCCTCGACGTCGTCCCGCAATGTTCCGGCACACGTCCTGGCGGTTGCAAGGGCGTGCCACCTGACCTATACCTGGTCAGGAAGGTGTTGGATTGCTTCGATTAGTCTCATGCATGGTAGACATGTAAACATTAAATACGAGCCCGATCGGCTCTCAGGTTGCTCTGTGGATCGGCTCAAAGAGCCGATCGCCCCATGGTTCACGTTGGGTTTACGATGACATGGGGATCCTGCTTGATCAATACAAAGTTAAACCAATCCACGACAGTTTAGGGTTTTCACCACATGATCGGAACATCCTACGCGTAGTTGAGCCTAATAGACACGAAAGATAATGGAAAAATAACCCTAAAAGAGGCCTAAAAACCAACATTAAGTCTATTCCCGGAACAATCCCTCTTAGGACTAATAAACCCTACCTTACGCACTACCGGATCGTTCAACCCGTTTGCAAGGCCTAACCATACGGATATTAAACCAATCCTTGAGAAACAAGGATTAACTATAACAGATTGGATCTACTAAACAACGAACAAGCAAGGTGCTGCCCTTACACCTAGATAGGTATAAGGGCAGCTAGATATCAAGGGACGGCATAGCTAAGCAAATACGTATAAGAAAAGCATCAATGCAAGCCCCAAAACATCTACGATAAGTAGTGTTACTCGCCATCAACAACGCTTCAGCACGAGCAACACAAGATAACGAATTAACGTGTACTGCCTAGATCGCAAGATGCGATCTAGGCAGCATGATGCTTACCCGGAAGAAACCCTCGAAACAAGGGGTGGCGATGCGCCTGGTTTGTGTTTGTTGTGAACGTGATTGTCCTCCTTTCTCAATAACCCTAGGTACATATTTATAGTCCAAGGGACTTTCTAATTCGAACGTACACCTAACCGTGTACGGGTTAAACTCTATCTTTTAATTCTAAACTAAGATGCAATCTACTATAATACAGATACACGGGCAATCTAGCCCAAACTCTTCGTGCAAGGCCGCTTTAGAGACGCTCCACGTGTATATCCTTCAAGCCCATCTCAATTACGGCCCATCTCCTGATTTGGCCAAAATCCGGTGATAACACATGCCCCCCTGGTTTTGGTAATGATAATTTCAAAACCACTCTGTTTTTCCTCCGAAGGGTCATGTCGTGGCAGAGCAGAACCGTCGCAGTATCCTTCATCATGACGCCTTGCCTTCTCAACTTCTCTGCACGATTTGACAGTTTTGGCACCACGTCCTCGGAAACCACCGCAACATTAAATTTCCACCACGCCCCCTTTATTTAACCGTGTTAAGCAGTTTGCTTCTTCATCCTCTGCTCTGCACCAGCCATTGGCCCAAAAAACCCTCTTCTACAGACATGTCTTCTTCCTCCTCCTCCTCTGGAACATCGGGTCTTTCCTCCCTTTCTTCTTCCTCTCGCGAGCCGACACCAGAGTGGGGCTCGCTGGCGGCGTACGACATCCTCGCCCCAACGACGTGGGACAAGGAGGACCACGATTCCTCTGTCTGGTCCGAGGATGACAAATCCTTGACCGACGGGGAAGATGACCTTCAATTCCTCGTCAATGGGGAGGACGAGGCGGAGAGCGAAGACGACCGCTTCTCCTGGGATGACTTCACCTCCTCCGACGAGGAAGAAGAAGAAGAGGAGGACACTTCCTCATTCTTCGACGAGCCGCCGGCAAAACTTCCGCGCTGGTTCGGACGACGATGTCGACGACGACGACGAGGAGGAGGAGTACGGGGCCCCTGTCGAAGGCTACGGTAGCAGCGACGAGGAGCCCGCCGGCAGCAGCGCCGACGGTACCGACGAGGGCAGCGACGGCCCTTAGGCTAGGACTAGTAGCATAAGACTAGTAGTAGCAATCGGCTCTTTTGTTCTTCCTCTTTTGAGCAATCGGCTCTTCTCTATAAAAATCCTCTTAATTAATGAAGACAATATTTCTATGCCGATTCTGCCTTCATTCCAATTTTCCCGATTGTCAAAGCAAGTCAACGCACAACGAGCCGATGGCAGCACATCGGCCTTCCCCATAGAACGTGCGTAAGGCCAAGTCAATTGCCCATTCAAACGGTAACTTGCAACCCTTATCGGAAAGAGCAAACTCAGATCCCCAAATCGCCGCTCGAACAGCCCCAACTCACAGCCACGCGACTTTCAGATCTCAATCGCGCCAACCCAACTCTACAGCGAATCCAATGGAGGAATCATCCAACGCCAACGCTACGGTCTCTGGCCTGAAGGTAACCCCCATTCGCTCCTCGCTATCCAAGCATATTGTTGAAATTAACAGCAAACACCTGAATTAATGTATCATTCCGCCATTAAATTTTAGGTATCAGACATTCTGCTGCCGCATCCTTCTCTTCAAAATTCTCTCTGTCTTGGCCCTCGTTCTACCGAGAGTCCCGCTCATTTGATTTCATGCGAGGCCAATAGGATTCCCTTTGTGAACCAGAACTTAGATCTATCTTCTTGGGCCGACTGCTTACGAGCCTGGCCTAATCCTCCTGAAGATTGGGTTTCGTGGTATTATAGAATAGCCAAAACCCACCAATCCACCTGGGAAACCACAGGAATAGCCGATGCCTTAGCCTTATCATTGTCTCCCCTTGAGAAACATGAAAACCTTCTGAAAACCATCGGCTACTTTTGGTCTGATGCGTTGAATTGCTTCATGTTTGGTCATGGCCCCATGACACCAACCCTACTAGACGTGGCCATGATCACTGGTTTGGACATTGCATCTCCAAACCCCTCTGCTTTCATGCTGCCGAAGGTTCCTTTCACACTCTCCTCCAAAACAGAGTGTACAAATTGGGGTGCTTATCTTCGTCGTCACATGAAAACCAAAGGCCCTGTAACAGAGAAAGAACACACCGCCTTCCTAAATTTCTGTTTGGAACACTTCATATTCTGTGGCCTTTCCCTCGCTCCAACCAAGAATTACCTTTCTCTGGCCTATGAGCTTGCCAGGGGCACCCAGCTTGGCATTGGCAAACTATTCCTTGGAGAGGTCTATCGGTACCTCCAACTGATGTCTGTCAAACTGTTTTCCCAAAAGACAGTCAAAACAGGAGGTCCTTGGTGGTTTATTCAGCTATGGGCTCAGCTATATTTCCAGACCCATATCCCAAACTTCCCTCGTCTGGCCACTCGCACCTTCCCAGATGCCACTGGGAAGCAAATCCGATGCACTAGCTACGGCCAAGCTTTGTACAGCCTTCCAGGCAGTAAACTGCTTCCCCAGGAAGCCTCAAAATGGTTCAGCGTCTTCTTCCAAGGCCTGGAAAATCATCTCTTCTTTCCTTACACGGAATCTGAACACTTTGAGAATCCCGTCTCCTTCAGGCTAGACAGCTTTGCCGATGACACCAGCACTCGGCAATTATATTCCATCATGATCCGCCCCTGTTTCCTTCCAGTGGGCATGAGCACCTCAAACAGGATCATCAAACCTGGTTATGAGTCTTATCAGCCGGTCGTAGCAGCCCGGCAGTTTGGTCTTGGGCAGGTGCCTCCCCATTTCTTCCTCCATCACTTGACAGAGAGTAGGGCTGACTTGCCCGATGTCCTCACTAGTCAGAGGTGTTACTCTTTCTTTGATGCCCTGGCCATCCCAATTCCTCACAACCTCTCTTTCACCTCATCAACGGACGGTTTCGAGGCCTGGTGGGCAATGTGGAAGAGTCATGCCTTCAGAAGAGCTCTGGGACCATGTTGACACAACTTGATGCTGAATATGATATCCCTGCAGAGCAGGTACCACTTCTCACCATTTATCCTGAGGTGGTTTACAATGATTTTTTCTCCTTTTATAACCCTGCTCTGTCTTTCTTGCAGCAACAAGACAGCCCAGCACCTGTTCATGAGGACAGCTCCCCTTTTCAATTCCTCCCACCAGCTCCAGTGGTCCTCTTCTGCAAGAACTCGCCACCCTTGAAAAAGGTTGTAATGCAGAGCCAGCCGATTTCACCAAAATCGGCTCCCAAGAGCAGAGTATCTTCTAGGCCAGCTGCCCCCCGAGCCTCAGCTAAGGCGAGAACAGCAGTGAGGAAAGTAGCTGCCAGGAAGACCTTGAAGCGCCAAACCCCCTCTCCAGCTCAAGAGAATTTGCACGTAAGCTAACCCATGCCCTGGCTGGTTTCATCCATTCTTCTAGGCTTCTGTAACCTGTTCATATTTCTTTCACAGACCTCTACTGAAGAAATCTCCAGCGAGGATTCACAGTCTAGTCGAAGGGACTCAAGCTCAGGCACCTCCGGGAATAACACCACGCCCAGCCAGCCAGACTTGCCACCGTCGGCTTCCAAGAAAAGGTCAGCTCCCGAACCTGCTGTTTCCCAAGCTTTACCTAGAGCAGAACAGGGTGGTCTTCGTACAAAGAGCCGATGCATCAAGAGAGCTCGCAAGGCCACGCAAAAATCTTCATCAGACCAGGAGATTTCGAATGTAATTGCTCTCCACATTCTCCTTGACTCATATTTTGTGCTGACCTGTTGCTGTTTCTATCGGCTAACCATTCCTTTTACAGACTGATGACGCCTCTAGTGGGGAAGTCGAGGAGGTAGTGATGCCATCCACCACCCTGGACCTAGCAACCTCCAAAAGCGGAGCTGACAAGGCTACTACCTTGGCCAAACCCTCAGTAGAAACACAAGAGCCGATCGCCTCTCCATCAGCTGCCCCTATGGTCTTAGGAGAGGTACACTTCCTCCCCTTAGCTCTTCCTTGCTTTTTCGCTGTGTACTGACGTTGTTCTTGTTGTTTGTCAGGGTTATGACCTCTCAAGCTTGCTAACGTTCGACCCTGAATTCATTGAACCAGCTGCCTCTAAAGCAAGTGAAGAGTCAGGACCCAGCGCTACCCATGGTCAACTCCAGCACCTCAAGGCCTTGCTCTCCTCCTCAATCGAAACATTGGTTGAAGATACCGAGGAAATAAAAAGCATACTTGAAGACATCCAGCCTCATCTCCCGGTGACATTGCAGGTGAAGCTCTGGCCAGTTGTGACTCTGTCTGCTTACAAGTCAAGGGTGACATTGGCTCGTCAGAGAATTGGCTTACGCCACGCCCAGCTCCCATTGAAAGCCGATATTGCAGACAAGTGTCAGCGGCTTAATGAGAAAAATGCAGCTTTGGACGCAAAAACTGACACTTCTGTCAGCACCGCTGAACTGGAGATCTTGCAAAAGGAGTTGGAGGACCTTGAAGAGAGGGTCCGGGTAACCAAACAGCTTATCCAAGATAAGGAAGCTCTCATTGCCCGCTCCCACGAGGAAGCTGAAGGCCTCAAAGCTGAACTGAAGACTGATCTGGCCGAAATCCGCGCCTTGAACAAGCAGCTGGTGACAGGCCAGGATGAAGATGACGAGGCTGAGATCGCCGAGGTAGACCGCGTTCGTGTTACCGCACTCTGTGCCCTTGAGGCATTCCTTCAGTAGAGCTCCTCCATGTAACCCGATAACTGCTCCACTGAGCTTGTACCTCTGTCTGTAACAGCTTGTACCTCTTGAGTCGATGGCTGTGCATCGGCTTTTTTTATTCCAAAGTCGATGTCCGAGCATCATTTGTACTTAAAAAATTTATATTTTCGATTTTTTTACTGGCCGATCGACTTCATGAATCGGCTCCTCTTGGGTACATACTTCGTAGCCTCGTACTTTCTCCATGTGTATGCCCCCCGAGCCGAATCTTTCAAGTAATTGAAGATATCGGCTTTCCAGCCATCTATAAGCTTGCCACAAAACACACAATGCTAAATAGGTACTGCACAGAGTCTAAAACGTATGGTGGGGATAATTTTGGCCGATTGCCAGAATCAGCCTCCTTTTTCATTGCAATGTTCAATGAGGGTTTACAACTTAATGGTTCTCTACCATGGCTACGTGACAGGCTTGAGGTAAGATCTTTGCTTTTTTTATTTTTTGGGGCCGATCGTAGGGATCGGCCTTGCCACGTACGTCCATAGACTTGGATTTTGCTACTCTGTCAGGCCGGTGGATAAGACCAGCCTCAGCCCGTTTTTTGAAGCTTCGATGCGCTCACAGCCATCCAAACTGATTCCAAAGAGCGGCTCTTGGTCGTTTGCATCCCAAATATTCATGGCAGCTAGCGAGATCTCGATCGAATCATCTGCATGAACGACCTCCACTTCATCTCCATCCCATTGTATGATGCACTGATGCATTGTGGATGGAATGCAACAGTTAGCATGGATCCAATCCCTCCCTAGCAGGATAGCGTAAGTGCTTTTGCTGTCGACGATGAAGAATGACGTAGGGATGGTCTTTCGGCCTACGGTTAGATCTACGTTCAGAACACCCTTTGCTTCTGATGCTTGGCCGTTGAAATCGCTTAGTGTGACGTTGGTCTTGATCAGATCTTCGTTGGAATGTCCCAAACGTCGTAACATGGAATACGGCATTATATTGACTGCCGCTCCCGTGTCAACCAACATCTTGCTGATAGGCTGCCCATTGATGTAACCTTTCAGGTATAGGGCTTTCAAATGCCTATAGCTTCTCTCTTGTGGCTTCTCAAAGATGACTGGCCGTGGACCGCAGTCAAACTGTGCCATTGATACTTCCTCGTCTTTTGGCGCACAAAACTCTGACGGGAGTATGAACACCATGTTTGTATCAGCCGATGCCTCTGCATCGGCTCTTGTCTGTTTGGGGCGCCACACTTTCTTCTGTGGTCGTGCCTCTGTCTCCAACGTTTGCTGAATTTTCACGGCCAGATCGGGCCGTGCTTTCCTCAACGTGTACAGGTACTGTGCCTCGGCTTCATCTAGGTTTCGTAGCCGCTGCACCCTACGCTTCTGGGAGTGGCTGAGTCCATCAGGACACCACCTTGGCCGGTGGTACCTATCTTCTTCTTCATCCGACTCCTCGAAGTCCTCATCTCGAGATGACTCAGCTCGTTTGTTCTGAGGTGGGAGAGGCCCTAGACGCTTGAACACTGAAACTTCATTTGTTCCCTTCCTCCGCTGTTTACATTCTGGGCAGTTCTCGATTGTAGGCAATCGGCTCATTCCTGAGTCCCAGCAGTGCTTAAAGAAAGGACAGTTCCAATGCCTATCCAAGTCCTCTTGCTCTCTTGACCTCCCTCTAGCGTGACGCTCATACCCTTCGTGGTCTCTATTATATCGACGATACTTCCTGTCATCTGCATCAGACCGACGATATCTTTCATCATCTACGCCGTAGCGCCGACGTCGGTCATACCGCTGCTCATATTTGTTAAGGAGATGCGCGGAGAGTGGTCGTTGATACCGCACGCTTCTCACTTCTTCCTCAGTCAGGTATCGTCTGTCATCATACTGGGGCCGGTCGCGTGGATCGGCCTCCGCTTTATCTTTGCCACGGGAGTGACTGCTTTCTGCTTTATCCTTGCCATGGCGGTCTACAAACCCTGCCATGTTGACATCAAACGAGAAACCTGGCTCGCGTCTTATGCAGTGACTGAGATCCACCATGTTGACGCCAGGAAACGGATGTGTGTCAACTTTCATGGCAAACTGACCGAAGAGTAATCGGCCTTGTTCTATCGCCATTTGAATCTGTCAGCGCAATACTTTGCAGTCGTTGGTGGCGTGGGTGAACGTGTGGTGCCATTTGCAGTATGGTCTCCCGTTCATTTCTTGTAACGTAGGGATTTTGTGGCCTTCGGGTAACTTCAGCTGTTTTTCCTTCAGCAGCAAATCAAAAATCTGCTCCGTTTTGCTTAAATCAAAGTCAAACCCTTTTGCAGGCCCTGGTTGTTTCACCCATTTGCAGGACACGGCATGCCCCCCGAGCCTATTCAGCCACAGCGACTTTCTGATCTTCTGCAGAGTCTTCATCTTCTTCTGCCTCGACCAGGGCGACCGGGCGCCTGAACTTGTCCTGGTACAACTCTGGGTGGCGCTGTTCATACGATGTCAGTTTCTGAACCATATGCGCCAGTGAATTGTAGTCTGCCTGGAAAGTCAGATCCTTGAGCGGAGCTGAGAGGCCTGCTATTGCCGGATCGATCGCTTCCTTCTCGGATAAACGAACCGAATAACATCGGTTCTTGACGAGTCCTGAAACGTCGAATGTATTCAGACACCGTCTCTCCTCGCCTTTGCCGCACCTGAGTCAGATCGGCAATGCCAGCTTCAGTAGCTTCTGAATGATATTGTATGTGAAACTGCTCTTCCAGCCGCTTCCATGTTTGAACCGAATCTGGTGGCAGCGAGGTGTACCACCCAAAGGCTGGACCCGTGAGAGATTGTGAAAAGAACCTCACACGTAGCTGGTCTGCTGCTGAGACCATGCCCAACTATGCCAAATATCGGCTCACGTGCTCAATTGAGCTAGACCCTTCTGATCCACTGAATTTTGTGAAGTCAGGGAGCCGATACTTAGGCGGTAGTGGGATCAGGTCATACTCGTTGGGATACGGCTTGGAATAGCCGATTGTTCTCTTCTTCGGCAGGATACCGAACTGGTCTCTCAAGATTGCACTGATCTGATCCACGGTAGGAGCTGTAGCAGTTGAGCTTTCATGACTTGTTCCGGTGGCATATTTAGCTAGCCACGCCTGTTTCTCAGCATCTGCTCCAGAACTCCCTCCTGCTCCGGCAATCCCTCCTGCTGTAATCTGGTTCGTGTGCGCCCAGTTGTTGCAGTCCGGCACGTATGTGCACACGTATCCATGTGGGATCTCCTTGGGCGGCTGATACGTCTCCAACGTATCGATAATTTCTTATGTTCCATGCTACTTTATTGATGATACCTACATGTTTTATGCACATTATATGTCGTATTTACGCATTTTCTGGAACTAACCTATTAACAAGATGCCGAAGAGCCGATTCTTGTTTTCTGCTGTTTTTGGTTTCAGAAATCCTAGTAAGGAAATATTCTCGGAATTGGACGAAATCTTCGCCCGGGGTCCTATTTTTGCACGGAGCTTCCAGAAGACCGAAGAGATAACGAAGTGGGGCGACGAGGCGCCGCCACCATAGGGCCGCGCGGCCAGAGGGGGGCCCGCACCGCCCTATGGTGTGGGCCCCTCGTCAGCCCCCCTGACCTACCCTTTCGCCTACTTATAGCCTCCGTCGCGAAACCCCCAGTACCGAGAGCCACGATACGGAAAACCTTCCAGAGACGCCGCCGCGAATCCCATCTCGGGGGATTCAGGAGATCACCTCCGGCACCCTGCCGGAGAGGGGATTCATCTCCCGGAGGACTCTTCATCGCCATGATCGCCTCCGGAGTGATGAGTGAGTAGTTCACCCCTGGACTATGGGTCCATAGCAGTAGCTAGATGGTCGTCTTCTCCTAATTGTGCTTCATTGTTGGATCTTGTGAGCTGCCTAACATGATCAAGATCATCTATCTGTAATACTATATGTTGTGTTTGTCGGGATCCGATGGATAGAGAATACTATGTTATGATGATTATCAATCTATTGTTTATGTGTTGTTTATGATCTTGCATGCTCTCCGTTATTAGTAGAGGCTCTGGCCAAGTTTTTACTCTTAACTCCAAGAGGGAGTATTTATGCTCGATAGTGGGTTCATGCCTTCATTGACACCTGGGACAAGTGACGAAAGTTCTAAGGTTGCGATGTGCTTGTTGCCACTAGGGATAAAACATTGATTCTATGTCTAAGGATGTAGTTGTCGATTACATTACGCACCATACTTAATGCAATTGTCTCGTTGCTTAGCAACTTAATACTGAATGGGGTTCGGATGATAACCTCGAAGGTGGACTTTTTAGGCATAGATGTAGTTGGATGGCGGTCTATGTACTTTGTCGTAATGCCCGGATTAAATCTCACTATATTTATCATATCATGTACATGCATTGTTATGCCCTTCTCTATTTGTCAATTGCCCGACTGTAATTTGTTCACCCAACATGCTTTTATCTTATGGGAGAGACACCTCTAGTGAACTGTGGACCCCGGTCCTATTCTTTACATAGCATACAATCTACCGCAATTGTTCTTTACTGTTTTCTTGCAAACAATCATCTTCCACTCGATACGCTTAATCCTTTGTTACAGCAAGCCGGTGAGATTGACAACCTCACTTGTTTCGTTGGGGCAAAGTACTTTGGTTTTGTTGTGCAGATTCCACGTTGGCGCCGGAATCCCCGTTGTTGCGCCGCATCACATTTCGCCACCATCAACCTTCAACGTGCTTCTTGGCTCCTCCTGGTTCGATTAAACCTTGGTTTCTTTCCGAGGGAAAACTTGCCACCGTGCGCATCATACCTTCCTCTTGGGGTTCCCAACGGACGTGTACATCTACGCGCATCAAGCCTCGTTTTCCGGCGCCGTTGCCGGGGAGATCAAGACACGCCTGCAAGGGGAGTCTCCACTTCTCAATCTCTTTACTTTGTTTTTGTCTTGCTTTATTTTATTTACTACTTTGTTTGCTGCACTTAAACAAAACACAAAAAAATTAGTTGCTAGCTTTACTTTATTTACTGTCTTGTTTGCTTTATATCAAAAACACAAAAAAATTAGTTACTTGCATTTAATTTATTTTGTTATAATGTCTAGTCCTGTACTTGCTTTTATTTTCACTAGTTAGGCATAATGGAAAACAACAAAAAAATTAGAGATCTTTATGAAATTTATCTTGAATTAGGACATGATGTGTTTGAAGAGAAAATTAAAAAACCCATGGAACTTTGTTTGGAAAATAGTTGTAGCAAGGTTATTAGCATGAACTCTTTGAACACCATTATTTCTAAAGTTATGGAAGAATTTAAGCTTGGGGAAGCTGGTTGTGATATTTTTAGTCCCCCAAGCATGGAGGAGAAAATTTACTTTGATGATACTTTACCTCCTATATATGATGCTTGCAAAAATGAATATGATATTTTCAGTCCACCTACTATTGAGGAGAAAGTTAATTATGATTGCAATATGCCTCCTATGTATGATGATTATGGTGATGAGAATAATAATGATAGCTATTTTATTGAATTTGCTCCCACTACAACTAATAAAATTGATTATGCTTATGTGGAGAGTAATAATTTTATGCATGTGGCTCATGACAAGAATGTTTCATGTGATACTTATACGGTTGAGTTTGTTCATGATGCTACTGAAAGTTATTATGAGAGAGGGAAACATGGTTATATGCATCTTAATAATATTAAGTTTCCCCTCTTTATGTTGAGAATCTTGAAATTGCACTTGTGTTGCTTTTCTATGCTTGCCACTTTGTTCTTCATGAATCTATTTGTGTACAAGATTCCTTTTCATAGGAAGTGGGTTAGGCTTAAATGTGTTTTAAATCTGCTTCTTGCTTCAACGCTTATTTCTTGCGAGAGTATCATTAAAATTACTGAGCCCATCTTAATGGCTATAAAGAAAGAACTTCTTGGGAGATAACCCATGTGTTTATTTTACTACAGAAATTTTTGTTTTGTTGAGTCTTGGAAGTTGTTTACTACTGTAGCAACCTCTCCTTATCATATTATTGTGCCAAGTAAAGTTTCTATGTTAAAGTTGATGTTATATTTGGGATCGCTGCGCAGAAACAACATTGTTGTCTGTCACGAATCTGGGCACAAGTCTCTGTAGAAAATTCGAAAAAATCTGCCAATTTACGAGCGTGATCCTCAGATATGTAGGCAACTTTCATTAGTTTTGAGTTTTTCCATTTGAGCAAGTCTGGTGCCATTTTAAAATTCGTATTTACGGACTATTCTGTTTTTGACAGATTCTGCCTTTTATTTCGCATTGCCATATTTGCTATATTGAATGAATTTCTTTGATCCACTAATGTCCAGTAGCTTTACGCAATGTCCAGAAGTGAAAAGAATGTTTGTGTCACCTCTGAATGTGTGAATTATTAATTGTGCACTAACCCTCTAATGAGTTTGCTTGAAGTTTGGTGTGAAGGAAGTTTTCAAGGGTCAAGAGAGGAGTATGATATACTATGATCAAGAGGAGTGAAAGCTCTAAGCTTGGGGATGCCCCCGTGGTTCACCCCTGCATATTTTAAGAAGACTCAAGCGTCTAAGCTTGGGGATGCCCAAGGCATCCCCTTCTTCATCGACAACATCATCAGGTTCCTCCCCTGAAACTATATTTTTATTCAGTCACATCTTGTGTTCTTTACTTGGAGCGCCGGTTTGTTTTTGTTTTTGTTTTTGTTTTTGTTTTTGTTTGAATAAAATGGATCCTAGCATTCACTTTGTGGGAGAGAGACACGCTTGATGCGCGTAAATGTACACGTCCGTTGGGAACCCCAAGAGGAAGGTATGATGCGCACAGTGGCAAGTTTTCCCTCAGAAAGAAACCAAGGTTTAATCGAACCAGGAGGAGCCAAGAAGCATGTTGAAGGTTGATGGTGGCGAAATGTGATGCGGCGCAACACCAGGGATTCCGGCGCCAACGTGGAATCTGCACAACAAAACCAAAGTACTTTGCCCCAACGAAACAGTGAGGTTGTCAATCTCACCGGCTTGCTGTAACAAAGGATTAAGCGTATCGAGTGGAAGATGATTGTTTGCAAGAAAATAGTAAAACACAATTGCAGTAGATTGTATGCTATGTAAAGAATAGGACCGGGGTCCACAGTTCACTAGAGGTGTCTCTCCCATAAGATAAAAGCATGTTGGGTGAACAAATTACAGTCGGGCAATTGACAAATAGAGAAGGGCATAACAATGCATATACATGATATGATAAATATAGTGAGATTTAATTGGGCATTACGACAAAGTACATAGACCGCCATCCAACCGCATCTATGCCTAAAAAGTCCACCTTCAGAGTTATCATCCGAACCCCATTCGGTATTAAGTTGCTAAGCAACGAGACAAT
This sequence comes from Lolium rigidum, assembly GCF_022539505.1. Taxonomy (NCBI): domain Eukaryota; kingdom Viridiplantae; phylum Streptophyta; class Magnoliopsida; order Poales; family Poaceae; genus Lolium; species Lolium rigidum. Next base: position 39,139 of record NW_025900146.1, read on the forward strand.
TGCATTAAGTATGGTGCGTAATGTAATCGACAACTACATCTTAGACATAGAATCAATGTTTTATCCCTAGTGGCAACAGACACAACACAACCTTAGAACTTTCGTCACTCGTCCCGAGTGTCAATGAAGGCATGAACCCACTATCGAGCATAAATACCCCCTCTTGGAGTTAAGAGAAAAACTTGGCCGAGCCTCTACTAATAACGGAGAGCATGCAAGATCATAAACAACACATAAACAATAGATTGATAATCACCATAACATAGTATTCTCTATCCATCGGATCCCGACAAACACAACATATAGTATTACAGATAGATGATCTTGATCATGTTAGGCAGCTCACAAGATCCGACAATGAAGCACAACAAGGAGAAGACGACCATCTAGCTACTGCTATGGACCCATGGTCCAGGGGTGAACTACTCACTCATCACTCCGGAGGCGATCATGGCGATGAAGAGTCCTCCGGGAGATGATTCCCCTCTCCGGCAGGGTGCCGGAGGCGATCTCCTGAATCCCCGAGATGGGATTCGCGGCGGCGGCGTCTCCGGAAGGTTTTCCGTATCGTGGCTCTCGCATCGGGGGTTTCGCGATGGGGGCTTTAAGTAGGCGAAAGGGTAGGTCAAGAGGCGGCGCGAGGGGCCCACACCACGGGCCGGCGCGGCCGGGGCCTGGGCCGCGCCGCCCTATGGTGTGGCCACCTCGTGGCCCCACTTCCTTCCCTCTTCGGTCTTCCGGAAGCTCCGTGCAAAAATAGGACCCCGGGCGAAGATTTCGTCCAATTCCGAGAATATTTCCTTACTAGGATTTCTGAAACCAAAAACAGCGAGAAAACGACAAGCGGCTCTTCGGCATCTTGTTAATAGGTTAGTTCCGGAAAATGCATAAATATGACATATAATGTGCATAAAACATGTAGGTATCATCAATAAAGTAGCATGGAACATAAGAAATTATCGATACGTTGGAGACGTATCAGCATCCCCAAGCTTAGTTACGCTTGTCCCGAGCGAGGTAAAACGATAACAAAGATAATTTCGAAGTGACATGCCATCATAATCTTGATCATACTATTTGTAAACATATGTAATGAATGCAGCGATCAAAACAAAGGCAATGACATGAGTAAACAAGTGAATCATATAGCAAAGACTTTTCATGAATAGTACTTCAAGACAAGCATCAATAAGTCTTGCATAAGAGTTAACTCATAAAGCAATAAATCAAAGTAAAGGTGTTGAAGCAACACAAAGGAAGATTAAGTTTCAGCGGTTGCTTTCAACTTGTAACATGTATATCTCATGGATAATTGTCAACATAGAGTAATATAACAAATGCAATATGCAAGTATGTAGGAATCAATGCACAGTTCACACAGGTGTTTGCTTCTTAAGGTGGAGGGAGATAGGTAAACTGACTCAACAATAAAAGTAAAAGAATGGTCCTTCAAAGAGGAAAGCATCGATTGCTGTATTTGTGCTAGAGCTTTTATTTTGAAAACATGAAACAATTTTGTCAACGGTAGTAATAAAGCACATGAGTTATGTAAATTATATCTTACAAGTTGCAAGCCTCATGCATTGTATACTAATAGTGCCCGCACCTCGTCCTACTTAGCTTGGACTACCGGATCTTTGCATGCCATGTTTCAACCAAGTGTCACAAAGGGGTACCTCCATGCCGCTGTACAAAGGTCTAAGGAGAATGCTCGCATTTTGGATTTCTAGCTTTTGATTATTCTCAACTTAGACATCCATACCGGGACAACATGGACAACGAGATAATGGACTCCTCTTAAATGCATAAGCATGTAGCAACAATTATTATTCTCATATGAGATTGAGGATATATGTCCAAAACTGAAACTTCAACCATGATTCATGGCTTTAGTTAGCGGCCCAATTTCTTCTCTAACAATTTTGCATGCTCCAATCACTAAAATGATAGATCCTTCAGACAAGACGGACATGCATAGCAACTCACATGATATTCAACAGTAGTTGATGGAGTTCCCCAGAAGCATGGTTATCGCACAACAAGCAACTTAATAAAATATAAAGTGCATAAGTACATATTCAATACTACGATAGTTTTTAAGGCTATTTTGTCCCATGAGCTATATATTGCAAAGGTGAATGGTGGAATTTTAAAGGTAGCACTCAAGCAATTTACTTTGGAATGGCGGAGAAATACCATGTAGTAGGTAGGTATGGTGGACACAAATGGCATAGTAGTTGGCTCAAGGATTTTGGATGCATGAGAAGTATTCCCTCTCGATACAAGGTTTAGGCTAGCAAGGTTATTTGAAGCAAACTCAAGGATGAACCGGTGCAGCAAAACTCACATAAAAGACATATTGTAAACATTATAAGACTCTACACTTGTCTTCCTTGTTGTTCAAAACTCAATACTAGATATTATCTAGACCTTAGAGAGACCAAATATGCAAATCAGATTTTAGCAAGCTCTATGTATTTCTTCATTAATGGGTGCAAAGCATATGATGCAAGAGCTTAATCATGAGCACAACAATTGCCAAGTATCACATTATCCAAGACATTTTAGAATTACTACATGTAGCATTTTCAAATTCCAACCATATAACAATTTAACGAAGAAGAAACTTCGCCTTGAACATTATGAGTAAAGCCTAAGGACATATTTGTCCATATGCAACAGCGGAGCGTGTCTCTCTCCCACAAAGTGAATGCTAGGATCCATTTTATTCAAACAAAAACAAAAACAAAAACAAACCGACGCTCCAAGTAAAGAACACAAGATGTGACTGAATAAAAATATAGTTTCAGGGGAGGAACCTGATGATTTGTCGATGAAGAAGGGGATGCCTTGGGCATCCCCAAGCTTAGACGCTTGAGTCTTCTTAAAATATGCAGGGGTGAACCACGGGGGCATCCCCAAGCTTAGAGCTTTCACTCCTCTTGATCATAGTATATCATACTCCTCTCTTGGCCCTTGAAAACTTCCTTCACACCAAACTTCAAGCAAACTCATTAGAGGGTTAGTGCACAATTAATAATTCACACATTCAGAGGTGACACAAACATTCTTTACACTTCTGGACATTGCATAAAGCTACTGGACATTAATGGATCAAAGAAATAAATCCAACATAGCAAAAGAGGCAATGCGAAATAAAAGGCAGAATCTGTCAAAAACAGAACAGTCCGTAAAGACGAATTTTAAAATGGCACCAGACTTGCTCAAATGGAAAAACTCAAAACTAATGAAAGTTGCGTACATATCTGAGGATCACGCTCGTAAATTGGCAGATTTTTCGAATTTTCTACAGAGGCCTGTGCCCAGATTCGTGACAGACAGCAATGCTGTTTCTGCGCAGCGATCCCAAATATAACATCAACTATAACATAGAAACTTTACTTGGCACAAAAACATGATAAGGAGAGGTTGCTACAGTAGTAAACAACTTCCAAGACTCAAATATAAAACAAAGTACTGTAGTAAAAACATGGGTTGTCTCCCATAAGCGCTTTTCTTTAACGCCTTTCAGCTAGGCGCGAAAGTGCAAATCAAGTAACATCAAGAGTAGAAGCATCAACATCATAACTTGTTCTAATAATAGAATCAAAAGGCAACTTAATTCTCTTTCTAGGGAAGTGTTCCATACCTTTCTTGAGAGGAAATTGATATTTAATATTACCTTCCCTCATATCAATAACAGCACCAACAATTCGAAGAAAAGGTCTTCCCAACACAATAGGACAAGATGCATTGCATTCGATATCCAAGACAACAAAATCAACGGGGACAAGGTTATTGTTAACCGTAATGCGCACATTATCAATCCTCCCCAAAGGTTTCTTTTTAACATTATCGGCAAGATTAACATCCAAATAACAATTCTTCAATGGTGGCAAGTCAAGCATATCATAAATCTTTTTAGGCATAACAGAAATACTTGCACCAAGATCACATAAAGCGTTACATTCAAAGTCATTGAATTTCATTTTAATGATGGGCTCCCAACCATCTTCTAATTTTCTAGGAATAGAAGTTTCAAGTTTTAGTTTCTCTTCTCTAGCTTTTATGAGAGCATTTGTAATATGTTTTGTAAAGGCTAAATTTATAGCACTAGCATTAGGACTTTTAGCAAGTTTTTGTAAGAACTTTATAACTTCAGAGATGTGGCAATCATCAAAATCTAAATCATTATGAGCTGCAGCAATGGGATCATTGTTCCCAAGGTTGGAAAAAATTTCAGCAGGTTTATCACAAGCAGTTTCAGCAGTTTTAGCAATTTCAGGCAGTTTTGTACGCTTTGCACTAGGAGTAGAAACATTGCCAACACCAATTATTTTACCATTGATAGTAGGAGGTGCAGCAACATGTGAAGAATTAGCATTACTAGTGGTGGTAATAGTCCAAACTTTAGCTACATTATTCTCTTTAGCTAGTTTTTCATTTTCTTCTCTATCCCACCTAGCACGCAGTTCAGCCATTAATCTTATATTCTCATTAATTCTAACTTGGATGGCATTTGCTGTAGTAGTGATCTTATTATCAATATCATTATTAGGCATAACTTTCAATTTTAAAAGATTAACATCGGAGGCAAGTCTATCAACTCTAGAAGCAATAATATCAATTTTATCAAGCTTTTCCTCAACAGATTTGTTAAAAGAAGTTTGTGTACTAATAAATTCTTTAAGCAGAGATTCAAGACCAGGGGGTACACTCCTATTATTATTGTAAGAATTCCCATAAGAATTACCATAACCATTACCATTAGCAGAAGGATATGGCCTATAGTTATTACCAGAGTTGTTCCTATAAGCATTGTTGTTGAAATTATTATTTTTAATGAAATTCACATCAACATTTTCTTCTTGAGCAACCAATGAAGCTAAAGGAACATTATTTGGATCAACATTAGATCTACCATTCACAAGCATAGACATAATCACATCAATCTTATCACTCAAGGAAGAGGTTTCTTCAACAGAATTTACCTTCTTACCTTGTGGAGCTCTTTCCGTGTGCCATTCGAGTAATTTATCATCATATCGTCAAGAAGTTTTGTAGCCGCCCCCAAAGTGATGGACATAAAGGTACCTCCAGCAGCTGAATCCAATAAATTCCGCGAAGAAAAATTTAGTCCTGCATAGAAGGTTTGGATGATCATCCAAGTAGTCGATCCATGGGTTGGGCAATTCTTTACCAAAGTTTTCATTCTCTCCCATGCTTGAGCAACATGTTCAGTATCTAATTGCTTAAAATTCATTATGCTACTTCTCAAAGATATAATTTTAGCGGGAGGATAATATCTACCAATAAAAGCATCCTTGCATTTAGTCCATGAATCAATACTATTCTTAGGCAAAGATAGCAACCAATCTTTAGCTCTTCCTCTTAATGAGAAAGGAAACACTTTCAATTTAATAATATCACCATCTACATCCTTATACTTTTGCATTTCACAAAGTTCAGCAAAATTATTGAGATGGGCAGCAGCATCATCAGAACTAACACCAGAAAATTGATCTCTCATAACCAAATTCAGTAAAGCAGGTTTAATTTCAAAGAATTATGCTTGTAGTAGCGAGGTGGAGCAATAGGTGTGCATAGGAAATCATTATTATTTGCATTTGTGAAGTCACACAACTTAGTATTTTCAGGGGTATTCATTTTAGCAACGGTAAATAAAACAAACTAGATAAAGTAAATGCAAGTAACTATTTTTTTTGTGTTTTCGATATAGTGAGCAAGACAGTAAATAAAGTAAAACTAGCAACTAATTTTTTTGTGTTTTGTTTAGGTGCAGCAAACAAAGTAATAAATAAAATAAAGCAAGACAAAAACAAAGTAAAGAGATTGAGAAGTGGAGACTCCCCTTGCGGCGTGTCTTGATCTCCCCGACAACGGCGCCGGAAAACAGGCTTGATGCGCGTAAATGTACACGTCCGTTGGGAACCCCAAGAGGAAGGTATGATGCGCACAGTGGCAAGTTTTCCCTCAGAAAGAAACCAAGGTTTAATCGAACCAGGAGGAGCCAAGAAGCACGTTGAAGGTTGATGGTGGCGAAATGTGATGCGGCGCAACACCAGGGATTCCGGCGCCAACGTGGAATCTGCACAACAAAACCAAAGTACTTTGCCCCAACGAAACAGTGAGGTTGTCAATCTCACCGGCTTGCTGTAACAAAGGATTAAGCGTATCGAGTGGAAGATGATTGTTTGCAAGAAAATAGTAAAACACAATTGCGATAGATTGTATGCTATGTAAAGAATAGGACCGGGGTCCACGAGTTCACTAGAGGTGTCTCTCCCATAAGATAGAAGCATGTTGGGTGAACAAATTACGGTCGGGCAATTGACAAATAGAGAAGGGCATAACAATGCATATACATGATATGATAAATATAGTGAGATTTAATTGGGCATTACGACAAAGTACATAGACCGCCATCCAAGCTGCATCTATGCCTAAAAAGTCCACCTACGGGTTATCATCCGAACCCCATTCGGTATTAAGTTGCTAAGCAACGAGACAATTGCATTAAGTATGGTGCGTAATGTAATCGACAACTACATCCTTAGACATAGAATCAATGTTTTATCCCTAGTGGCAACAGCACAACACAACCTTAGAACTTTACGTCCTTGTCCCGAGTGTCAATGCGGGCATGAACCCACTATCGAGCATAAATACCCCCTCTTGGAGTTAAGAGCAAAAACTTGGCCGAGCCTCTACTAATAACGGAGAGCATGCAAGATCATAAACAACACATAAACAATAGATTGATAATCACCATAACATAGTATTCTCTATCCATCGGATCCCGACAAACACAACATATAGTATTACAGATAGATGATCTTGATCATGTTAGGCAGCTCACAAGATCCGACAATGAAGCACAACAAGGAGAAGACGACCATCTAGCTACTGCTATGGACCCATGTTCCAGGGGTGAACTACTCACTCATCACTCCGGAGGCGATCATGGCGATGAAGAGTCCTCCGGGAGATGATTCCCCTCTCCGGCAGGGTGCCGGAGGCGATCTCTGAATCCCCGAGATGGGATTCGCGGCGGCGGCGTCTCGGAAGGTTTTCCGTATCATGGCTCTCGGTGCTGGGGGTTTCGCGACGGGGGCTTTAAGTAGGCGAAAGGGTAGGTCAAGAGGCGGCGCGAGGGGCCCACACCACGGGCCGGCGCGGCCGGGGCTCGGGCCGCGCCGCCCTATGGTGTGGCCACCTCGTGGCTCCACTTCCTTCCCTCTTCGGTCTTACGGAAGCTCCGTGCAAAAATAGGACCACGGGCGAAGATTTCGTCCAATTCCGAGAATATTTCCTTACTAGGATTTCTGAAACCAAAAACAGCGAGAAAACAACAAGCGGCTCTTCGGCATCTTGTTAATAGGTTAGTTCCAGAAAATGCATAAATATGACATATAATGTGCATAAAACATGTAGGTATCATCAATAAAGTAGCATGGAACATAAGAAATTATCGATACGTTGGAGACGTATCAACGCTCCGCTGTTGCATATGGACAAATATGTCCTTAGGCTTTACTCATAATGTTCAAGGCGAAGTTTCTTCTTCGTTAAATTGTTATATGGTTGGAATTGGAAAATGCTACATGTAGTAATTCTAAAATGTCTTGGATAATGTGATGCTTGGCAATTGTTGTGCTCATGTTTAAGCTCTTGCATCATATACTTTGCACCCATTAATGAAGAAATACATAGAGCTTGCTAAGATTTGATTTGCATATTTGGTCTCTCTATGGTCTAGATAATATCTAGTATTGAGTTTTGAACAACAAGGAAGACGGTGTAGAGTCTTATAATGTTTACAATATGTCTTTTATGTGAGTTTTGCTGCACCGGTTCATCCTTGAGTTTGCTTCAAATAACCTTGCTAGCCTAAACCTTGTATCGAGAGGGAATACTTCTCATGCATCCAAAATCCTTGAGCCAACCACTATGCCATTTGTGTCCACCATACCTACCTACTACATGGTATTTCTCCGCCATTCCAAAGTAAATTGCTTGAGTGCTACCTTTAAAATTCCATCATTCACCTTTGCAATATATAGCTCATGGGACAAAATATCCTTAAAAACTATCGTAGTATTGAATATGTACTTATGCACTTTATCTCTTATTAAGTTGCTTCTGGGGAACTATGCATCTTGTTAATATGTACTTATGTCCTTAAAAACTATCGTAGTATTGAATATGTACTTATGCACTAACCATGCTTCTGGGGAACGCCATCAACTATTGTTGAATACCATGTGAGTTGCTATGCATGTCCGTCTTGTCTGAAGGATCTATCACCTTAATGATTGGAGCATGCAAATTGTTAGAGAAGAACATTGGGCCGCTAACTAAAGCCATTCATCATGGTTGAAGTTTCAGTTTTGGACATACATCCTCAATCTCATATGAGAATAATAATTATTGCTACATGCTTATGCATTTAAGAGGAGTCCATTATCTGTTGTCCATGTTGTCCCGGTATGGATGTCTAAGTTGAGAATAATCAAAAGCGAGAAATCCAAAATGCGAGCTTTCTCCTTAGACATTTGTACAGGCGGCATGGAGGTACCCCTTTGTGACACTTGGTTGAAACATGGCATGCAAAGATCCGGTAGTCCAAGCTAAGTAGGACGAGGTGCGGGCACTATTAGTATACTATGCATGAGGCTTGCAACTTGTAAGATATAATTTACATAACTCATATGCTTTATTACTACCTTTGACAAAATTGTTTCATGTTTTCAAAATAAAAGCTCTAGCACAAATACAGCAATCGATGCTTTCCTCTTTGAAGGACCATTCTTTTACTTTTATGTTGAGTCAGTTTACCTATCTCCCTCCACCTTAAGAAGCAAACACTTGTGTGAACTGTGCATTGATTCCTACATACTTGCATATTGCACTTGTTATATTACTTTATGTTGACAATATCCATGAGATATACATGTTATAAGTTGAAAGCAACCGCTGAAACTTAATCTTCCTTTGTGTTGCTTCAATACCTTTACTTTGATTTATTGCTTTATGAGTTAACTCTTATGCAAGACTTATTGATGCTTGTCTTGAAGTACTATTCATGAAAAGTCTTTGTCATATGATTTATTTGTTTACTCATGTCATTACCATTGTTTTGATCGCTGCATTCATTACATATGTTTACAAATAGTATGATGAAGATTATGATGGCATATCACTTCAGAAATTATCTTTGTTATCGTTTTACCTGCTCGGGACGAGCAGAACTAAGCTTGGGGATGCTGATACGTCTCCAACGTATCGATAATTTCTTATGTTCCATGCTACTTTATTGATGATACCTACATGTTTTATGCACATTATATGTCGTATTTACGCATTTTCTGGAACTAACCTATTAACAAGATGCCGAAGAGCCGATTCTTCGTTTTACTGCTGTTTTTGGTTTCGAAATCCTAGTAAGGAAATATTCTCGGAATTGGACGAAATCACCGCCCGGGGTCCTATTTTTGCACGGAGCTTCCGGAAGACCGAAGAGATAACGAAGTGGGGCGACGAGGCGCCGCCACCATAGGGCCGCGCGGCCGGAGGGGGCCCGCGCCGCCCTATGGTGTGGGCCCCTCGTCAGCCCCCCTGACCTACCCTTTCGCCTACTTATAGCCTCCGTCGCGAAACCCCCAGTACCGAGAGCCACGATACGGAAAACCTTCCAGAGACGCCGTCGCCGCGAATCCCATCTCGGGGGATTCAGGAGATCACCTCCGGCACCCTGCCGGAGAGGGGATTCATCTCCCGGAGGACTCTTCATCGCCATGATCGCCTCCGGAGTGATGAGTGAGTAGTTCACCCCTGGAGTATGGGTCCATAGCAGTAGCTAGATGGTCGTCTTCTCCTAATTGTGCTTCATTGTTGGATCTTGTGAGCTGCCTAACATGATCAAGATCATCTATCCGTAATACTATATGTTGTGTTTGTCGGGATCCGATGGATAGAGAATACTATGTTATGATGATTATCAATCTATTGTTTATGTGTTGTTTATGATCTTGCATGCTCTCCGTTATTAGTAGAGGCTCCGGCCAAGTTTTTACTCTTAACTCCAAGAGGGAGTATTTATGCTCGATAGTGGGTTCATGCCTTCATTGACACCTGGGACGAGTGACGAAAGTTCTAAGGTTGTGATGTGCTGTTGCCACTAGGGATAAAACATTGATTCTATGTCTAAGAATGTAGTTGTCGATTACATTACGCACCATACTTAATGCAATTGTCTGTTACTTAGCAACTTAATACTGAATGGGGTTCGGATGATAACTGAAGGTGGACTTTTTAGGCATAGATGTAGTTGGATGGCGGTCTATGTACTTTGTCGTAATGCCCGGATTAAATCTCACTATATTTATCATATCATGTACATGCATTGTTATGCCCTTCTCTATTTGTCAATTGCCCGACTGTAATTTGTTCACCCAACATGCTTTTATCTTATGGGAGAGACACCTCTAGTGAACTATGGACCCCGGTCGTATTCTTTACATAGCATACAATCTACTGCAATTGTTCTTTACTGTTTTCTTGCAAACAATCATCTTCCACTCGATACGCTTAATCCTTTGTTACAGCAAGCCGGTGAGATTGACAACCTCACTGTTTCGTTGGGGCAAAGTACTTTGGTTTTGTTGTGCGAGATTCCACGTTGGCGCCGGAATCCCTGTTGTTGCGCCGCATCACATTTCGCCACCATCAACCTTCAACGTGCTTCTTGGCTCCTCCTGGTTCGATTAAACCTTGGTTTCTTTCTAAGGGAAAACTTGCCACTGTGCGCATCATACCTTCCTCTTGGGGTTCCCAACGGACGTGTACATCTACGCGCATCAGCGGCTCATACAGGAATTGGTAATCGCCAGGATCACCTCCAACCTTGTAGACGACGTACGCTGGTGACCCTTGTTGTTGTGGAGCGGCCAACGTGAATGGCAGTTGTGGCCTAGTGTAGAACGGTATTTCTCCCTGGTGAGTTCCTAGAGCAGGTCCTGACGGAGAATACTGATGCTTCATGATTTCTTGAACCACACGAAGCACAACACGCTCCAGAGTGTTGACCAGGCTCTCAGAATGCCGATGTAGAGAATGAGCCACAGCATAGTTAATTTCCTGGCGCAGGGCTCTGGTACGTTCCTCCGAAGGGAGAGACAGATCTAGTCCCTCAAACACGCCTTCAGGTTGGAATCCTTTGAACCTAATGCCGTGCAAACGGGTCTTCTCAAAAGAGCCGATGAGATCGGCCTCGAAGATGGCCTTGAGCTCGTCATATTTCTTCTTGTGCTCTGCAGGCAGATCTTCGTACTTGATCGGTTCGTCCGCCATCTTGGATGCAGGTGTTAACGTGGTTGCTGTAGATAGCGTCCCACCGGGCGTGCCAGAATGTGTTGCCTGCCAAAACCCACCGGCGAGCAGTGGTTAAGCAACACGAAGAGCCGGGAGGCTGCCAAGACTGCTGGGTGGGCCCTGGTCCCTCGACGTCGTCCCGCAATGTTCTGGCACATGTCCTGGCGGTTGCAAGGGCGTGCCACCTGACCTATACCTGGTCAGGAAGGTGTTGGATTGCTTCGATTAGTCTCCTGCATGGTAGATACGTAAACATTAAATACGAGCCCGATCGGCTCTCAGGTTGCTCTGTGGATCGGCTCAAAGAGCCGATCGCCCCATGGTTCACGTTGGGTTTACGATGACATGGGGATCCTGCTTGATCAATACAAAGTTAAACCAATCCACGACAGTTTAGGGTTTTCACCACATGATCGGAACATCCTACGCGTAGTTGAGCCTAATAGACACGAAAGATAATGGAAAACTAACCCTAAAAGAGGCCTAAAAACCAACATTAAGTCAATTCCCGGAACAATCCCTCTTAGGACTAATAAACCCTACCTTACGCACTACCGGATCGTTCAACCCGTTTGCAAGGCCTAACATACGGATATTAAACCAATCCTTGAGGAACAAGGATAAACTATAACATATTGGATCTACTAAACAACGAACAAGCAAGGTGCTGCCCTTACACCTAGATAGGTATAAGGGCAGCTAGATATCAAGGGACGGCATAGCTAAGCAAATACGTATAAGAAAAGCATCAATGCAAGCCCCAAAACATCTACGATAAGTAGTGTTACTCGCCATCAACGACGCTTCAGCACGAGCAACACAAGATAACGAATAAACGTGTACTGCCTAGATCGCAAGATGCGATCTAGGCAGCATGATGCTTACCCGGAAGAAACCCTCGAAACAAGGGGTGGCGATGCGCCTGGTTTGTGTTTGTTGTGAACGTGATTGTCCTCCTTTCTCAATAACCCTAGGTACATATTTATAGTCCAAGGGACTTTCTAATTCGAACGTACACCTAACCGTGTACGGGTTAAACTCTATCTTTTAATTCTAAACTAAGATGCAATCTACTATAATACAGATACACGGGCAATCTAGCCCAAACTCTTCGTGCAAGGCCGCTTTAGAGACGCTCCACGTGTATATCCTTCAAGCCCATCTCAATTACGGCCCATCTCCTGATTTGGCCAAAATCCGGTGATAACAATTTGCAAATAACATTATTTTTTCATAGATTGTGCTTTTTCGTAAATCATCACTAATGCCTGCCGCAACGCGCGGGGAATCACCTAGTTCTATCAAAGATTGCATCGGTCAAGATATTGATAGGAGGTTCGCCGATCTGGCTCGCTGTGTCTGCGGTGTGGCGTACTGTTATCGGCAAGTTCGAATCGGCACATGCAATGCATTGGTACCTCCATGATTGTTTAAGAAGGACAATTTTTGTGGATTTTTTCGTTGTTACATACTATGTTGCGATTGTTATATGTATCCATTGTTGTTGTTGTGTTAGTATGGGCAAAGTGCTAAAATTATGTATGTGCATATGCTACAAAGAGATTGCATCGATGTTACATAGTAGTTCATATAATGTTGGATGAGTTATGCAAAGATGTTGGATGTATTAGTTTTCTTTGTTGGAGACTGTGACATGATTTTACTATTTTACTCCAAACAAATGGAGATTTGTTAAATAGAATATATTTTTCTATATGAGCATGCTATGTTGCAAAAATATTTTGCGACATGTCTTAAGTTTTTACGTATTCTCATAAAATGTTGTAAACCGATGTCACATTTCTTCGTTATTTCTTCTCGGTAGGGACCTAGGTTTGGAGCAGTGACCAAGGGGGGATGTAAAACTAGCTGTAGGCTGATGGCTAGCTCTTGCCCTTCCAAAAAGCCAAAAGTCAAAGTGTCACTCATGTGTCGGAACAGTTTGCAGTTGAGGCTTTGACTCAATGGCACCTATGTGACTATTTCTCCTTACAAAACCACCGCAACACTTTGTTTGACTAGTATACATTCGTTTACATGAACACACAATGTAGAGGGACTAGTAGAAAACCCTAGCTTGTGCAACTAGTACGATTTATAGACTTGACTTCCAGTAATCATTTACCAATTTCTTAACTGGTAAACACCCAGTAAGAGCAAGGGTTGCGCTAGCACTCACGGGGCGCTCGTGCACGGGCTCCGTTTTTTCCACGCTCGATCTGGTGCATCTTTCTACATCATCTTTTGAGATCATTTTCTTCATTTCTGATTACTATGGTATGAGAACAAAAAATTATGCTGCGGTACACACAATGCAGTTAACACGCAACACAGTAGAAACATATAATGGCAGAAAAACTAGAGTAAAGAAACCGTACTCAATTGTGTTAAGAATTTATCACTACTAGGAAAATGCTTAGTAGTGGCACACCGATTTTTGCTATCAGTGGTGCGCTGCTGCTAACGACTAGTAGTGGCGCACCATCTAGTGCGTCATTGGTAAGGCATACAAAGTGGCGCACTAGGTGATGCGCCACTGCTATTTTTGCAAGGTGCGCCACCAGTACAAGTTTAGGTGCGCCATTGGTAATTCTGAAATGTGGATTTAGATCTCGATTATTTTTCATTTTTTCTGAACAATTTTTGTTTTGCGTCCTGGTGGCTGCTCCTTCGCATCTTGGTGGCTACTTTGGGTCGGGGCACTGGAGGTTGAGTCGTTGGTCACCGGGGCGGGTCAGGGCGGAGGCGAAGGCGGGGCATGGGTGCTAGAAGAAGCGACAGGTCCAGAAAGGGCGATGTCGATGTCACGACGTCGAAAGAAGGGCGGTGTTGGGCCTAGGCCGGCTAGGGCGTCAGGGTCGAGGAGTAGGAGTAGGAGTAGTAGGAGGAGGAGGACATGGAGAAAGAGGATGCATGCATGGGGGAAGGGAGGAGGAGGAGGAGGCATGGAGAAAAGGGAGGAGGAGGAGGAGAATGCATGGAGGAAAGGGAGGAGAATGAGAAGGCATGGAGAAAGAGGAGGCATGGAGGAAAGGGAGGAGGCATGGACGAAGGGGAGGAGGCAGAGATGAAAAGGAGGTAGAAGGAAGCGGGGGTGGATAAGGATGTTTGGATGGTGGCTGGTTTCAAATTTTGTAACCTTAGTAGTGGCGCACCCCAAGTCTTGGTGCGTCACTCCTATATTTTTTTGTAATTCTATTTTTCTTTTTGATTTTGAGAAATCTAAAAAAGGTAAATAGCCGTAGGCCGCAGAAATCGGATGTAACTTTTTCTGTAGATACATTTTCATATAGAAAAATTTCATCTAAAAAAACTTTTTGATTTTGAGAAATCAAAAAAAATCAGTAAATGGCAGTGGGGTCACCCAGGCCCAAGAATGTAGTGGCGCATGGCTTAACCCAGCGCGCCACTAGTAAGCTTCTAGCAGTGACGCACGACCTAGTTGTGCGCTGCTGCTATATAGCAGTGGCACACCAGTAGCATTGTGCACCGCTGCTAACAAACTCACGGCTAGCTGTTTTTCTAGTAGTGTAGGCTTGTTTATTTTTCTCCTATTTTCACCTCAGAGGGGTTTAGAATGGGGGATTACCTGATGTTCACCCAATTGACTCCAATCCCCACAAATAGTCTTCCTCAAAAATATTTTAATATAATGGTGAGTTTTTAATTTAGGCAAAAATAAGAAGATATATGTGATACAGGATTAGCCCATCTAAATCCAGATAAGTAAACGAACTAGTAGACATTTTATAGGATTCAGAATAATACCTTTAAGTACACTACAAGTATAAAATGCCTTAGTAGACACTCTTTAGCAGAATGCATTACATGATAGCATGAATATGCTCGCAAGCAGCAGCAGGTTTATTTATATAGTAGGATGAAACGCTATCAAACCATGCGATTATTATGATGTAAATATGATGATATACTTCGATCGTTACAGCTTCTCAAGGACATCACACATAGCTGCGCGCGGACTGCACACGGCCTCCAAAGGAACGGCCTTGGGCATGGTGATCCCTGGCCCCTCCGTCATGTCCACCTCCACGCCGTCCACCCGTTCCCAGTCGAAGCACTGCAACAGCGTTGCCAGAACAATCCCGACCATCTGCAACGCCAGCGTCTCCCCGGGGCACCTCCGCCGCCCCATCCCGAACGGTACCACCAGCATCCCGTCTCCCCTGCCATCCTCAAACCTCTCCGGCCTGAACACTGCCGGGTCCTTCCACGCTGCTGGATCCCTGTGGATGGCGTACGCGTTCACGATAAGCATCGTCTCGCTCGGCACGTTGTAGCCGCCGACCTTGCAGTCAGTGGAGGACTCGTGCGGAAGCAGCAGTGGCACCGGTGGGTACAACCGGAGCGTCTCGCTGATAATGCACTGGAGGTAGGCGAGGCGGGGCACGTCGTCAGCAGCGACTAGGCGAGAGTTCCCGACGAACGCGTCGATCTCGGCCTGGGCCTTCTTGATCACCGTTGGGTGGTTCAGCAGGAGCGACATCGCCCATTCCGTCGTGGTTGAGGTGGTCTCTGTTCCAGACTTCCAGCTCCAAATAAATTCTGCAAAGAATTATTGGAGAAAAAGAGGTGTAGTGAGAAGTTGTTTTAAGTTGTTTGTGGTAAAGTCATGTCCACGAGGTTAGGGTATCTTTGGATATAGAACTAAAAATGGAGGCAATATGAACGTCTTAAATTTGACGGATATGCTAGAAAATGGTTGGTATTTCCTAATTAGTTCTTAGTCGTGCTAGTCATTAGTTGCATCATGCTTCCTTCGTTCTAAAATAAGAAGTGTGTAGATACATTTATATCTACTCTGTAAAAAAATTGTGACACTTATTTTGGAACGGAGAGAGTATGTTGCAACTAGGATGTTTTTCCAGCTTTGCAGATGATGTTGCAACTGAGCTTTGACTACTCACACATAAATGACATGACCTGACTTGAAATTATCTTAATTTTTAGTCGACTGGAAATTAGTCACACCCTATAGAAAAAATGTAAAATATATGTTAGATATGCTAGATAATGCTGAGAGTCCCGATACTTCGCTCCCATCCCCGCCTCCAAAGAGCCCAACATGTCGTATTCCCTTCGTCAGCCCACCCGATACTGTAATTGCCTCATTGAAGAAATAACCCACAGCTAATTTATTGAAGCATAAAACAGTTCCTCAGCAACAGAATAAAAAAAAGGCTTCGTTGACATCATCTCGACTACGGCTGCAAACACCTCCACACCTCTTTGCAGCATCGAGCCCCCCTCCTTGCAACATCATCTCTCACTGATGGTACCATCGCCGCCCTCTTGTAGCACCGCCAAACATTGATGGTACCAGTGCCGCCTACATGTGGCAGCACCACCACCTCCAGATAGCAGCACGCCATCACCCCTCCCCGATGGTTGCACCGCCGCACAACCCTTGCATCATTGTGATACTCCTTTGTAGAACCGGCGGGGTTCCTTCGCAGTATTGTGTTCCTTCGTACCATAGACGGTGCTCCGTCGCAGCACGACCACACGTCCCACATAGAAACACCGAGGTTCATTTGTAGCACTGCCGCACATCCCTCGTAGCATCTCTCTGCAACTACCAATGTCATGGCTGGAGCAAAACCACGCTCATGTGCTCCCCACCCCACTGGATTTGGACAAGGTAGGTGAGAACGAGGAGAGGGCAACGCCTCCGATTGACCCCGTCAGCCGCGTCACAGTTGGTAGAGAGCACATGGGTCATAGGAGCGGAGGCAAGGAGGATGACCACAAAGAACACTATAGTCGGTTCGTGGCGCTCGACGATGTGGGGATCGGCGCTGATGGAGCCGCCCTCACGACAACCATGGATGCACCTCACACCCATTGTCGCCCATGGTACTGCCACCGCGCGGCGAAGGTGGTAGGGAGATTTTGTGTAGAAGGGCATGGGGATGAAAACAATAGAAGGAAGGTGAAAGAATCCTCGGGAGATAAAGCCATCATGGTGGGACCTCACTTCCTCTCGTTGACTCCCATGTTAGAGCAACTCTAGCACACCCCCAATTTATCCGGAAACCGAAAAATAACCGCCGGTATGCGGTACCATGCGCAGATCAAGACCCACATAGATACCGGGAAAATGCGGGAGGCCAATTTGTTTTGCAGCAAAACCCCACCGCGGCACCAAAAGATGGATGTACTCGGATCGGCGGCTCGGCGGCTCGACTATGGTGTTTTCCCCATCGCGTACAGAATCCAGCGCGCGTTGAACATTCCGCTCTGAACCGCTCCCTAGCCCTCCCGCACCATCGTCGCCACCGTCTCAGCCATCGCAGGTCCGTGTCGTACGAGTCCCAGCCACCAGTATGACTTTGTAGTATCGATTTTGATTTACAGTTTGTTGAATCCCTTTGTCGATTCTTCCAACTAGATGACTTCGTGGAGCATTTCCTGGGTTTTGGTGCGGACCGCGTCCATCGATGTGTACTTCGATTCGTCCTCTTTGGATGATTCTGATCGGGAATCCAACGACAATGACGAATGGAGGAAATGCTTTTGCTGGTGGCGGTCCAAAACCTGCACGGCGAGGAGAATCGGAAGAGGAAGAGTCGAGGGCCAACCGTAGGCCGCCTATGAATCCCGCGCAACCGAGCGATTGGCTCGGAGATGTTGATGCGGGACTACTTCGACGAGGTACCTACCTATCTCTTATGTAGGATGACACACGAGGTTTTCGTCAAGATAGTAAAGACATGCGAAGCGAGATGTTGTTATTTCACTTGTCGGAGAAATGTTGTCGGCTTCATTGGATTACCCCGTACAAAAAAAATCTCGGCGGCGATGAGGATGTTATTTCACTTGTCGGAGAAATGTTGTCGGCTTCGTTGCATTTACCCCGTACAAAAAAATCTCGGCGGCGATGAGGATTTTGGCCTACGGAAACGCCGCCGACTACACAAACGAATATCTTTGAATTGGTGAAGATACGTCAATCAAATACGTTCTCCTCTTTGCGAAGACAATGATTCATGTGTTCGGAGAAAAATATCTCCGAGCTCCGACTGAGGAGGACACCCACAGAGGTTAATGGCACATAGGGAGTGGCTAGGGATGCTTGGAAGCATCGACTGTATGCATTGTACGTAGAAGAATTGCCCGGCAGCATGGCATGGTCAGTACACTAGCCATCATCGTGATCCAACCATCATGCTTGAAGCAGTGGCCTCAGAGGACCTCTCGATTTGGCATGCCTTCTTTGGTCTGCCAGGATCTTTGAACGATATCAATGTTCTGCAAAGATCCTTTCTTTTTGGTAAGCTTGTCAATGGTGAGTGCGACGGCTTGCAACTTCACAGTCAACGGCCATGAATACAACATGGGGTATTACCTAGCAAATGGGATCTATCCAAAATGGTCCACATTTGTCAAAACCATACCCAAACTAGAAATAGGATGGAAGCTCACTTTGCAAAAAACGCAAGAAAACGAAGGACATAGAGAGAGCATTTGGTGTTTTACAAGAAAGGTTTGCTACTATTCGAGGGCTAGCCAAATTTTGGGATAAGTAGACTCTACATAACATAACCAGTGCTTGCATGATCATGCATAATATAATTATCGAGGATGAGAGAGATATGGATTGCTCCTTTGAATTTGACAATATTGGCAACCGTGTGAAGCCTACTAGAAATCCTAATCGAACCAAAGCTTTTCTTAAAACATACAAGCAGATTGAGGACAATGCAAACCATTTTCAGCTACGGGATGATCTTGTCGAGCATCACGGGGAATTTCTTGGCCGTTAAATTTTGTTTTCCTCATTTCATTCTCAATGTGTGTGAAACTATTTCATTCTCCTCATTGGACCATTTATTTGTTTAATTATTTGATTTGAACAATTATTGTAATTTGTTGTACTGTGTGATCTGAACAGTAAATTTGATTTGTATTGCTATGTCACTTCGTCATTTGATTTATATTGCTCCGTCATGCCGTGATTTGTGTTAAAGTCGACCATGTTTTGTTGTTCGGTTTTGCTGTTCATGGACGATTCGGCCCAACAGATACCGCATATGAGAAACCGAAAAAAAACATATTCTAATTTTTTTTTGAGAGGAAAACATATTCTATTTTAGGGTACTGCTATGCGGGGTCTGTTTGGCACCATCGATTTTTGCAGCGAAAAAACTCGATGCAGTTAGCTGCGGCCGCCTTATGCGGAGGTCTGCTAGAGTTTCTCTTAGCGGCCGTGTAGAGAATTTTTGTCAAAAAGGACCACCTGCCCCACTGAAATGTCAAAAGAGACCACCTGTGAACGGAAATGGCAAAACTGCCGTGGCGGCAGCACGGCCAGGCGACGCGTGGCACCTGCCGCCGGAGCCGGTGGCGGCAGGCCCTGCCGCCGTCAGCCGTGGCGGCACATCCGCCTCCGTGAACCGACCGACCGCCGACGTCGCCCTGCCGCCCTTGCCGGTGGCGGCACGCTGAGCTGGCAAGCCTGCCGCCACCACCGGTGGTGGCATGTGCTGCTGGCCGACAGCCCTCCACAGCGCGCTGACGGCGCTGATTCCCACGCTGATGGCGCTGATTTCCACGCAAACTGTGTCAGATTCGGGCTGTCTCTGATTCTGAGGCTGTTTGCTCCCGTTTGAGTCTATTTGGCACTAGTTTTTGCACTTTCAGCTATATTAGAGACTGTAGTTGTACAGAAAATTGATTGTATGATTCTCCGACATGAGTTGACATCCGCCGCTGGTACAGGACCGTGACCACCGAAAGTGATTGTTTCACGTCCTTTATAAGTAGCAGCTGGCCAGCTATTCGTCTCATACGTTTTCATCTTTCTTCGCGTATGAGAGCTCACAGAAGAACAGCTCGAAGCAGCCCTCCCATGCCATTGTTCTTTAGTGATTGATTAGCTAATTGAGTCACTGATTGAGCCGCTAATTGGGTGCACGAAGCAGCGAAAGAAGAAAATTAAGGTGAGTTCTTGTAGATCGCCAATTTTATTCGTACATGCATATGTTAGCTGTTGCCATTTGTGGTGTAGTGTAGTATATTTTACTGTACTAATTAGGCAAGCAACATTGTATTAGCATATTATGTACAGAGAGTGAGATTTTATGAAGGATGTAACTTAATTTGAAATAGAGCAACACGTAGTGCAGCGTACTATTATTGCATGTATAACTGAAAATTAAAGAGATGGATAATTTGTTGAACTAATAACTGTATGTTAGGAACATGCTTCAACTCGCAAATTTTAATGTTAGGAAGAATATCTATCTGCAAATTAAGGTATATATATGATGTCTTTTAATATTTAGATAAGGAAGGATTAATTATTTTCTTAAAGTCTTACCGCCATGTTAGAATAAGTGTTGTAATGAAAGTATTAAAACAGTAATATGATTTAAGGTAGGATGTTACTAATATAATTTTAAAAATCTGGTTGTGCGGTAGGTACGATGGAAAATTTGGTAGTGTACTATGGGGACGTCGTACGTGACGAATTCGGTGGGGTGGATTTCTCGAACTGCGACTCGATGGAAGTTGCAGTGATAGATATGGTCAATAGAGCATTTGCGGATGTAAGAAAAATCATCCGAGCCCCATTTGGTCGGGGATGCGTGGACAGAGGATGACGGTTGAGGCTCTTATCGTCGTAGAAGGGAATGGACCTGCCCGTTGGGGTTTGCGGGAGGTAAAAAATGATACAAATTGGCGTACGTACATGAGGTTTGCAAGCACACCTGGTGCTGCTATGTACGGACGGCCGATGGTGTATGTGAAGTTTATTTCAGCTACTGATGATGCTGGAAGCAGTAGGAGCGCTGCAGAAGAGCAGCTGTCCATCACCGCAGGCCCTAGCACCGGCCTGTCGGATCAGCTTGCCATCACCGCTGCTCGTAGCATCGACCCATCGGAGCAGATGCCTAGCCACCATAATGTTGACCCAGGATATTGGTCCGCGGTCGTCGACATCAGCGAACATGTGGAGGGATTGCCTGAGGCGTTGGATGATGATGCTCGTTCATCTTCGTCCGAATCATCGTCGGATGAAGAAGGAGTAGGTCCTCCCCAGAGGGCGGTCCCGGGTCCAATGGACCCTGACTTCCTGCAGACCATGACCATAAGCAATGAATTTCGGTCTGTTCCAGGCCTAGGAGAGGATAGTCTGCTAGTTGGGCAAAGTTTTCCTGACAAGGACTCCGCTGACCAGGCAATAAAGAGGTATGCATTGAGCATATCTCGGGAGCACAGAGTGAAGCAGTCTGATCGAAGTCAGCTAAAAGTGATATGTGTCAAATTGAATGAGGGGTGCATGGGGAGAGTGATCGCTCGAAAGAGCTCTGGGGTATGTCAGCCCTGGCATATCTCAAAAATAGAACCACATAGTTGCGAGCAGGTGGGGGCTATGGCTAACCACCGCAACGTGACCGCAAAATATTTGTCACATATCTTGCAAGTGGCGGTGGAAAAAGACATCAATGTTAGTGTGAAGACGCTGCAAGAGACTGCAGAAGATCAGATTGGCTTCTCTGTCAGCTCCGGAAAGGCAAGGCGTGCCAAGGAGGACATTTTCCAGAGGCTATATGGCACATATGAGCAAGCATATGACCTAGCCCCCAGACTGCTCCATCAGATATCATCAAGTAACCCGGGGACTCAAGTATTCAGGAGAGAACGTCCACACCCCAGGGAGCAAAATGAAGAAATACTTGACCGTTTATTCTGGGCATTCCCGCAGGCTATACAGGCATTTCAACACTGTCGTCCGGTGTTGTCAATAGATGGTACCTTCCTCACTGGAAAGTACAAGGGTACACTCCTGTTGGCGATCGCAGCTGATGCAAACAATCAGCTCCTTCCTATTGCATATGCATTGGTGGAGAGCGAGAACAAAGATAGCTGGTTCTGGTTCTTATGCTGCTTGAAGATTTCAGTTGTCGGAAATCACCCCAATGTTTGCATCATCTCTGATCGCAACACGGGGCTATTGAGTGTGCTCGAATTTATGAAGGTGGCACAAGATCCAGAATGGGGGTGGCCCGATCTAGAGACAAGGTGGTGCATGCGGCATTTGGCAGCCAATTTTTACTCAAAGTTCAAGAACAAGGATTGGTTCAAGCTGTTCAAGAGAATGTGCATGCAGAAGACAGAAGAGAAGATGAATGCAATTTGGAGGGGAATCAATGCCGAAATTGAGAAAGCTGCGTTGCCACAGAGAAGAGATCGGAGGGGCAATACCAGGACAGTTAATTTGTCTACGTGGATTGCCGAGAGTTGCCCCGATTTAAGCAAGTGGGCGCTTTCTCACGACTCTGGGGCACGGTACGGCATAATGACCACCAACATGTCAGAGGTGTACAATGGTGTGCTGAAAGGTGTGCGCGCCCTCCCTATCACGGCGTTGATTACTGAAACTTGGAACCGGACTTTGTCGTACTTTGCAGACAGAGTCCAGGTTGCCAACGCTCGGGACGCACTGAACAAGCCATGGTCTGAAAAGATGCAGCGACATCTGGACGAGAAAGCAAAAAAATCACAAAGCCATGGTTTCCGTCAAATTGACGCACTTCGGAATAAGTGGGAAATACATGTACGCGCCAAGTTTGTGAGAGGCCACCACAGAGGCTCAAGAAAGCATGCTGTCACCCTCGGAACTAGCTCGTGTGAGTGCAGTTGTAACAAGCCAAAACTTTTGGGATACCCTTGTAGTCATGTCCTCAAGGCTGCTTCTGCACAGAACATCAGCGTGCAGTCCTACATATCTCCGTACTTCAACACATACAACCTACTGCACACATGGAATGGTGAGTTCTGGACATGGGGCATTGGGCAGCACTATAGGGATGTATGGCCGGATAAATCCACCATATGGGTTCCGGACGCGACGTTGAAGAGGACCGCGAAGGGTCGACGTCAATCTCGCCGTCATAGAAATGACATGGACCATAGTCAGTCGGGAGAACCACGCCGTTGTCGCGTTTGCAGATGTCCCGGTCATGCGCGAAGGGAATGCCCGTACCGTAGCAACAACAACCCAGCTTGATGTTAATTATAATAATTTGTAGTCATGATTTGTTGTAATAAATTTATGATTATTTCTATTCATAATGTGATGTAATATATTTATAATAATTTGTGCGCATGATTTGCTATAATAAATTTATAATTACTTCTATTCATAATGTGTTGTAATATATTTATAATAATTTCTATTCATATTTGTAACATATTTATAATTATTATGTTTACAGGTGATGACGTCGCACTTACCAGACCTTTTAGAGGCGTCGTTTGATGCCGATCACCGTTGTCACCAATGGTTGGACCCGAACGCTGTCAACACCCGGATTTTTAAGTCCAGATGCCTATTATGCCATTCATCGCAATCCCAGGAATATTGTTTTTGCGAGACATAATAGATTGATATCACAACACATCATTCATTACATCACATAATTGTCTTACATAGAGGGATCACATGATCCAGTCTTAATACATCATAGTGGATCTAGAGATCCTATTACAAAACACATAGCGGAAGCGAAGTAACGGTTGCGGTCCATCTATTCCACAGGCAACTGTTGACGTCAGGAGTGATCCTAGTTGTCGTAGACGTCCCGCTGTCCATCTTCCTCGTACTGCTGTTCTCCTTCATAGTCTGGCCATTTGAATAGCCAGGGACAAAGCCATGAGTACTTTAAAGTACTCGCAAACTAATACTGATGTAAGCACTATCAACTATAGTAAGGGGGTGCTAAGCTCTAAGTTTATTTGCATAAAGCCAATTTTATTTCATAAGTATTTAGTAAAAGCCTCTTCATTTGCTAACTAACTCAAGTGGGAACATTAGTGTCATTCCCACAACTCTGTTGTGATTCAAGTCAAAGTCACCATTTCAAGTTCAAATCACAAGTCACCCTTCACATGTCACATTTTTGAAAAATGGTCTGATGACGGAACAGTATGGCCTTTCCAATCGTCCGTAACCGTGGACACGGCTATTCGAATAGTTCTACACTCTGCAGAGGTCGTACACTTGTGCCACAACATTTGCAATAATCCGTCGTGGTTAATCGGCCCTGATTTATCATACTCCGTATGCGGACTACCAACCATAACCTTTCACTTACATACTCTAGTATAGGCACCTCTCCCCATGAGCTTGGCCTCCCAGTGAAGACAGACAGTCAGCCTGGGAACTGCACAGGGCTTGGGCCGGACAATTCACCTCATTCACGTCATATCACATCATTTCTTTTGTAGAGGCAGCCCTTGGCATAACCCCGATGACGCTTGTTTAGAGGGAACCCATACTAAAGCACATAAATTTCTAGTTAAGCCCTTACCCATGTTGGGTATTGTGGGGGTACTTTCAAATTGGAATGGTATCGCATCCGAACCCAACCATCAGTTTTTTTTTGTAAAATTCACCAAGTCATTCACAAGCCATATACACCTTCA
The DNA here is from genome assembly GCF_022539505.1 of Lolium rigidum. Classification (NCBI taxonomy): domain Eukaryota; kingdom Viridiplantae; phylum Streptophyta; class Magnoliopsida; order Poales; family Poaceae; genus Lolium; species Lolium rigidum. The sequence goes on from NW_025900146.1 coordinate 63,985, forward strand.
AAATCTTTCAATAGAATGAGTCATCATTCCAAGGTTTTCAAAGTCAGTTCATTTCACATTTTCCCATCTAGAGTAGTCAATTTTATTTGTTTAGCACTAGCAACTAGTCATGAGGGGTGCTAACTAGCTTGTCTTGCTCTAGGCTAACTTTGATGCTCTTGTTCTACTCTATATCTAAACCAAGTGAATCATGAATCAAAAAAGTAAGCTTTGATAAACCAAAGTCAAAAACGTGTAAGGTAAAAACTTGGGATAGGATCATTAAGCATAAATTAAATGGGGATGAGGCCTTGCTCTTGTAGAGCTTTGCCTTAGGGTATCTTGCAAGAATATTAGCTTGCAAGAGTATAACTTGCATTGGAGTTAGCTTGCATTGATAATAGCTTGCATTGGAGTTAGCTTGCATTGATAATAGCTTGCCTTGGTGGGAGTAGTGATCAAAGTTCTCTTCTTCTTCAAAGTAGTCCTCCTCCTCCTCGATGTACTCCTCGGTACTAGCGTCTAAATACGAGTACAATACACACAATTACCACACAAAGCCTAAGTACTAGACTAAGCACACACATAAATTACCCTTACTAAACTATCAATCAACATGCTTATTAGGTGAGTTGATTTAATTTTTATTCTTAAGAAAAATAATTTCCTCTCATTATAAATATTAATTAGAGTTTCTATTTATTTCTTGAGAGAAAATAATTTCCTCTCATTAAATATTATTAAGATTTAATTTCCTTCATGAATAAGATGTGACCTAGGTTGACTAAAGTCAACCTCTTCACAAGTATCAATTGGGAAATGATTTAAATGAGGTACACCACCTCATGCCTTTTTATTACCCATGATTAATGATTTAATATCATCAACTAATTTAATATGGGTTTAAAATTGACCATAGTCTATACCCCATATTAACTTAGTTGAGGCAAGATTTAAATGAGACCAATACATCTCATAAGATTTAATAAGTAGCCTTGATTAATTTAGATACTACTATGAAAATGATTGAATATTTTTAAATAAGAACCTATGGATTATTACTACATGTGTCATTAATTCTCATTGAATCCCTTGGAGTAAGTATTTCAATGAGAAGCTACACCTCATATAGTTTAATACCACATACTAATGATTTAAATGAGGTGTAGCACCTCATACCATTTAATTTTTAACATGGTAAGGATCTAATATTATCAACAATTCATATGAGACCTAAATGACCAGAGTCTCTAACTTATTTTTAATTGTTCATGACAAGATTTAAATGAGAGAAATATTCCCATAAGATTTATTAATAGTTTTGGACAATGTCTTTGACTAGAAATAGTCATAAAGTCCTTTAATTAAACTAGGCCATGATCATTCAAGGTAAGCATGGCATATTTTTGCAGAAACAATTAGTGTAAGTGAAATGTGAATTATAGGAGTTGGAATCAACTCAAAAGCATTTTTGGTTGATTTTTAAGAATTAATCTAAGGCAGAAAAGTCCCTGCATTGTTTATTTTGTCACATTATTTCTATCCATAATCTAGGTTTGAGACCAGTGAGGTTGTTTAGATAATTTCCTCAACTTTCCAAATATATAAAATTTATTAAATTTGGCCAGGTAGATTTGATTCTATTTAAATTGGAAAATGTATGCAGTAAGCAATTTGATCAATTCGAAATATTCAAATTCAAATGCATGGGCTCGCGCGGGAAAGCAAATGGGCCAGGGAGAGAGAGAACAAGTTGGGCCGGCCCGGCTATGCGAACGGTGCACGCGGGCCGCCTGACAGGGAGGGGCCACCTGTCAGTGGTTGGTTTCCTTACCGAAGCGGTGCGCAGCGTCGGCCGTTGGATGAGGGGTAGATCGGGCGGCTGGTAGTCGTCGTCGTCGACGGGAGGAAGACCTCACTGCAGCGGCGGAGGTAGGGGGTCGACGGCGACCCTGGGCTCCGGCGATCAACGGCGTCGGTGCAGGAGGAGGTTGTCGAGGATGGGGAAGCTGCTGGTACAAACGGCGGCTCCAGAGGTGGCGGCAATCGTCGGCTTCTTCCGCAGCACCGCCGCGGGCTCCGGCGAGAAATTGGGGGCTCCGGTAAGTAATTGAGCGAGAGGAGGGGACGAGGAGGCTCAGTGGTGAGAGAGGAATGCGAGGGTGTGATGAAATCGTCCAGGGGCGGCCTATTTTTATAGGGGCGAGGGGTGGCCGTGGCGAGCGGGGCAGGTCGTCGACGCCGTCGGCGTTTCAGGGCGGTGAAGGGGCAAGTGATGGGCACTGCGTGTTCCTGGTGTCACGGTGAGCACGACGCGCATCCAGGAGAGGCCAGGGGTGGAGTGGTCGCGTCGTCATCGTCACCGGGGACCCGTGTACTGCGGCGGATGGTCGTCGTCCGTGTCGTCGTCTACAGGGCTGGCGCGTCCAAGTGGAGTTGTCTATGCGCTTGCTGACGTCGAGGAGAGGCCGTAGGTGAGAGAAGAGGGCAGGAGATGGTCGGGGTGACGAGGGCGAGCGGGCGCACTGGCGTGCCCGTGGCCATGCTGGTGCACGCGCTGGCGAGGCCGAGGGCGGTGACCACGTGCTGTCCAGGGTGCTGTCGTGTTCTCTCTGACTCACGATGATGTCTAGCTTGCTCAGCAACGTCAGGGTGATCCGCAGGACATGGTGGAGTGGCTTGGATGGGAGAGGAGAGGAGGTGAGCATGTGGATGTCATGCCATGCCTCGGCATGGTCAGTTTTTGGTCAAGGTGAGCAAGGTTCAGGGCTGGCAGTGGCTTGGACTGGTGTCCAGAGAGGTGGTGGTGTTACAGAGCAGCAGGGGAGGGCCAGGGTTGGACCAAGTCCAACCAAAAACTCAGCATGGGCATCAAATTGGGGTCTGCCTGCAAAGTGTTTGTAGAAATGGCCGCAAGAAACTAATTTTTGAATTTTGGAAATTCCTTTGGTGGATCTCATTCATAAAATCATAGAGATGGAATGGTGGTGGTGGTGCTCATTTTGGTGAAGGTTTGCAAGGATTCAAAATGGGGGTCATCTTCACATAGTTTTAAAGTCTCCACTTGTCAAATGCATTCTGGTCAACCTGGTCAACATTAGGTATGGTGGTCAACATGAAAGTTGTTCACCTTCATATGGTCTTGGATGACATGGTCATAGTTGACCAATTTTGGTTGAAGAAAAGTCAAAGCCAGAGGGGTAAAGAGGGGAACATTTTATAAAATGGCCCAATGACCATTATCACATGTAATGTTGAATTTGAGATTTGCTTTGATTTGATTCTTGTTTCTTTGATGCAATTATGTTTGTTTACTATATATAAGTATTTTACAAACAATAGATCAAGCAATGGTGGCCTTGGTTGAAGATTTGCAAATTTGGCTAAGTGTATGTGAGTGAATTTTGGGGATTTTCTCCCTATTTGATTTCTCCCTATTTGAGTTGACTTTTGTTTACTCCAATGTGATTCTTATTAGTTTAGAAACATTTTCCAACCATTGAAACCAATTCAAATGGTCTTTCTCAAAGATTTGCAAAAATGGCCATAACACATAAGAGGTGATGTGTTAAATTCATTATTTTTGTAAATGGTTGATCTTGCTTTACTTGGGCATGGGTTAGGGTCAATTTAGTATTATATTAGGTTGAGAGATGGTTTCACACCATTTGGTCAAGGTTTAAAGTGCATAGGTCAAGAATTGGGGAAATGGCTATGTGCCACTTATGCCTCTATGCATATGTTGCCTTTGATTTTTAATTTGATTTGGCTTGACCCAATTGATGTTGTTGAGTGTTGAAATGGCATATGGAAGTGATCCAACCATTTACCACATGTATTAGGGTCAAGATTCTTAAATTCACATATTTGCTATTTTATTCTCATATGCCTCTATGGCATTTTTAGTTTCTTTTTATTTTCGTTGGAAACCACTTGGATTTGGTTTGATAGGTACTAGATAAGGTGTGTGAAGGTTTTCCAAACCTCTAAGCAAAGTAGAAAAGCTTAGGGTAAAGTTTTATAAAAATAGCCATAGGCACATATGCCTTTTTCTTAATTAAATTCTTTTTATTTTATTTTAACCAGGGTGGTGAAAAGAGGGGTGAGGTTTAGAGTTTAGTAGGGTTCATAAATGGTTCACCATTATTTAGCATAAATAATAAAGGTAGGGTTCAAGATTTACCTATTAGGACTATATGCCCACATATGTCTTTTATTTTATTTTGTGTTTCTCAAAATAGATCTAAAATGATTTCTGGAGAAGATTAGGGTTTAAGGTTTTTCTTATTTGATTTCTTTCTTCTTTATTTTATTGGGTTGGTGACCTTCCTTGATCACTTTAGGGTTTTAGGGTTTAGCACATAAGCATGATAACACTCATCATGGCAAAACACAGGATTTAAAACAAGGTCTATATGTATCAATCTTATTTTAATAAAAGTTTTTGTTGGTTCCAAAATTTGGAACTAGGGAAATTCATTTTGTTTGTTTTGAAATTTTTGGGTTGTTACAAACCCTTCCCCTTAAACAAATCTCGTCCCGAGATTTTAAGAAAAGTTAGGTTCCTAAGAGAGATTGAGCATTTTATTAACAGGAGGACATACTTGGCATGGTCTGGGGTGCTTCCTGAGCTTCAGTGGCAGTCATGTGGTAGAGACGTCCGTTGTTGTTGTTCTGATTCCTTCTTCCGACAAAGCGGCGCTGTTGCTGAGCAGGTGCTGCGGTATTGGCGGCAATCCGGGCAAGCTTCTTGGGGCATTCATTGGAGAAGTGACCCACAACTCCACATTCGTAGCAGTTGACTGTGGACTTGTCTTTGGGGTTGACGGGAACAGCGTTACTTCCAGTCCTTGGGGCAGTATTGGTGTTGTTGTTGTTTCCCTTGTTGTTACTGTTGTTGTTGTGGTGGTTGTTGTTGTTGTTGTTGCCTCCGGGCTTCGGGGGTCCTCCATTGTGGTTGGGGTAGTTGGGGCGATAATTCTGAGCAGGGGGTTTATTGTATCTTGAGGTGAATCCTCCAGTTGAGCTGTTGCGGTGCTTCTGGGTATGGTGGGGTCCACTCTGGTTCATCATTCTTCTCTTGCGGTTCTCGTTGGCTTGATGCAGCTTTCCTTCCATCTGTATGGCTGAGTCCACAAGGGCTTCTAAGTCAGCGAACGGAATGTTCACTAACACTGTTTGCATCTCGTCATGCAGTCCGTTCAGAAATCTTTCCTTCCTCTTCTCATTGGTGTCTGTCTCATCCGGGGCGTACCTTGACAGTGTAAGAAACCTGTCGCGGTATTCCACCACGGACATTCTTCCTTGCTTCAGTTCACGGAATTCGTCTCTCATCTTCTTGATCAGTCCTTGGGGCACATGGTATTTGCTGAACTTCAGCTTGAAGTCTTCCCATGTCATCATCTGTCCTGCATTCATGGCACGGGTGCTGGTCCACCAAGCTCTGGCTGGTCCTGACAGATAGTGGGTGGCAAACAGTACTTTCTCTGCGGCTTCTACTCCCGCAACTTCTAGGTTGTTCTCCATTGTCTGGAGCCAGTCATCTGCGTCCAGTGGTTCCTCGGTCTTGCTGAACATAGGAGGGTTGGTGTTCTGAAAGTTCTTCAGCTTTGATCCTGGGTGATCATGGTTTCCATGGCCTTGATTGTTCTGAGCTATCTGTTGCAGTGCAGCTAAGTTGGCTTGTCGTTCAGCTCTCGTGGCTTCGCGATCTTCCATCATCATCTGGAGCATCTGCATCATTGCGTCTTGGTTGCGGTTTGGTGGGGCCATCTGAAGATTGAGATAGATGGTAAGATAAGAGGGAAATTTCTATGGTTTATTTGAGTTAAAGTTCACAAAGTTTTCAAAACTTGAGTAGTGTTGAGGGGGTAAAAACCAGCAACACTTTTTCATTCACACCAAGCATCATACATTACAAGGCTAACACACCGTTGGTTTGAAGAACCATTCATCGCTCTACGATACATGGGGGATCCTGATACAACTCACACCTACTTAAGTGCTGGGGTGATACTACTCTTCAGGGTGGATTCTTCTTCTTCACGGGTGAGGTGCTTGGCGAGAGGCGAAGGCGTTATCCAAATCCCTGCGGGTTTTGTACTGCCTGAAATCCTGAGGGGCTTTATAGGGGTTCATCTCTGGTTGTGGTGGGGGCATGGTCATCGGTCTTCCCATGGAGTCATATCTTGGGTAGTAGAGGAAACGAGTGTTCTTGATCTTGTCCTCATTTTGTCCACACAGACGGGAAATTGCTTCTTGCATAGCTTTGTCTAGTCCTTCCTTCCAGGTGTTTCCCGTTACAGAAAACCATATGGTTTCCCATACCGGGGCTTCAAGCTTTCTTCCTAGGTCAGCGGAAACTTCCCACCGGGGTGATCCTCCCAACTGATTATTGAAGGATGTTCCGAAGAACTCGGGGTACGGGTGTCCTAGATATTCCACTAGTTGCTTCAATTCCTTTTCGAACCACAGTTCTCCTCCGTGACCAAGCTGATAGCATTTCCATTGGTATTCCATCTGTGAGAAATTTAAGATGAGAGAAGTGATCAAGTGTGCAAACTTTTATGTAGGATTATAAGGAAAAGTGGAGTATGGATCTCTTATTTTGGAAAAGATCTCAAGGATAAGAGTGAGAATAAGTTTTCATAAATATCTACTTCATTTGTTTATGAAACTAATTTTTTCAGGACGTCCATTCTAACTAGGGTCTCCTAAGGTCAACAATGGCTCTGATACCAACTTGTCAACACCCGGATTTTTAAGTCCAGATGCCTATTATGCCATTCATCGCAATCCCAGGAATATTGTTTTTGCGAGACATAATAGATTGATATCACAACACATCATTCATTACATCACATAATTGTCTTACATAGAGGGATCACATGATCCAGTCTTAATACATCATAGTGGATCTAGAGATCCTATTACAAAACACATAGCGGAAGCGAAGTAACGGTTGCGGTCCATCTATTCCACGAGCAACCGTTGACGTCGGGAGTGATCCTAGTTGTCGTAGACGTCCCGCTGTCCATCTTCCTCGTCATCGTTGTTCTCCTTCATAGTCCGGCCATTTGAATAGCCGGGGACAAAGCCATGAGTACTTTAAAGTACTCGCAAACTAATACTCGATGTAAGCACTATCAACTATAGTAAGGGGGTGCTAAGCTCTAAGTTTATTTGCATAAAGCCAATTTTATTTCATAAGTATTTAGTAAAAGCCTCTTCATTTGCTAACTAACTCAAGTGGGAACATTAGTGTCATTCCCACAACTCTGTTGTGATTCAAGTCAAAGTCACCATTTCAAGTTCAAATCACAAGTCACCCTTCACATGTCACATTTTTGAAAAATGGTCTGATGAAGGAACAGTATGGCCTTTCCAATCGTCCGTAACCGTGGACACGGCTATTCGAATAGTTCTACACTCTGCAGAGGTCGTACACTTGTGCCACAACATTTGCAATAATCCGTCAGGGTTAACTGGCCTCGATTTATCATACTCCGTATGCGGACTACCAACCATAACCTTTCACTTACATACTCTAGTATAGGCACCTCTCCCCATGAGCTTGGCCTCCCGGTGAAGACAGACGATCGGCCCGGGAACTGCACGAGGCTTGGGCCGGACAATTCACCTCATTCACGTCATATCACATCATTTCTTTTGTAGAGGCAGCCCTTGGCATAACCCCGATGACGCTTGTTTAGAGGGAACCCATACTAAAGCACATAAATTTCTAGTTAAGCCCTTACCCATGTTGGGTATTGTGGGGGTACTTTCAAATTGGAATGGTATCGCATCCGAACCCAACCATCAGTTTTTTTTGTAAAATTCACCAAGTCATTCACAAGCCATATACACCTTCAAAATCTTTCAATAGAATGAGTCATCATTCCAAGGTTTTCAAAGTCAGTTCATTTCACATTTTCCCATCTAGAGTAGTCAATTTTATTTGTTTAGCACTAGCAACTAGTCATGAGGGGTGCTAACTAGCTTGTCTTGCTCTAGGCTAACTTTGATGCTCTTGTTCTACTCTATATCTAAACCAAGTGAATCATGAATCAAAAAAAGTAAGCTTTGATAAACCAAAGTCAAAAACGTGTAAGGTAAAAACTTGGGATAGGATCATTAAGCATAAATTAAATGGGGATGAGGCCTTGCTCTTGTAGAGCTTTGCCTTAGGGTATCTTGCAAGAATATTAGCTTGCAAGAGTATAGCTTGCATTGGAGTTAGCTTGCATTGATAATAGCTTGCATTGGAGTTAGCTTGCATTGATAATAGCTTGCCTTGGTGGGAGTAGTGATCAAAGTTCTCTTCTTCTTCAAAGTAGTCCTCCTCCTCCTCGATGTACTCATCGGTACTAGCGTCTAAATACGAGTACAATACACACAATTACCACACAAAGCCTAAGTACTAGACTAAGCACACACATAAATTACCCTTACTAAACTATCAATCAACATGCTTATTAGGTGAGTTGATTTAATTTTTATTCTTAAGAAAAATAATTTCCTCTCATTATAAATATTAATTAGAGTTTCTATTTATTTCTTGAGAGAAAATAATTTCCTCTCATTAAATATTATTAAGATTTAATTTCCTTCATGAATAAGATGTGACCTAGGTTGACTAAAGTCAACCTCTTCACAAGTATCAATTGGGAAATGATTTAAATGAGGTACACCACCTCATGCCTTTTTATTACCCATGATTAATGATTTAATATCATCAACTAATTTAATATGGGTTTAAAATTGACCATAGTCTATACCCCATATTAACTTAGTTGAGGCAAGATTTAAATGAGACCAATACATCTCATAAGATTTAATAAGTAGCCTTGATTAATTTAGATACTACTATGAAAATGATTGAATATTTTTAAATAAGAACCTATGGATTATTACTACATGTGTCATTAATTCTCATTGAATCCCTTGGAGTAAGTATTTCAATGAGAGGCTACACCTCATATAGTTTAATACCACATACTAATGATTTAAATGAGGTGTAGCACCTCATACCATTTAATTTTTAACATGGTAAGGATCTAATATTATCAACAATTCATATGAGACCTAAATGACCAGAGTCTCTAACTTATTTTGAATTGTTCATGACAAGATTTAAATGAGAGAAATATTCCCATAAGATTTATTAATAGTTTTGGACAATGTCTTTGACTAGAAATAGTCATAAAGTCCTTTAATTAAACTAGGCCATGATCATTCAAGGTAAGCATGGCATATTTTTGCAGAAACAATTAGTGTAAGTGAAATGTGAATTATAGGAGTTGGAATCAACTCAAAAGCATTTTTGGTTGATTTTTAAGAATTAATCTAAGGCAGAAAAGTCCCTGCATTGTTTATTTTGTCACATTATTTCTATCCATAATCTAGGTTTGAGACCAGTGAGGTTGTTTAGATAATTTCCTCAACTTTCCAAATATATAAAATTTATTAAATTTGGCCAGGTAGATTTGATTCTATTTAAATTGGAAAATGTATGCAGTAAGCAATTTGATCAATTCGAAATATTCAAATTCAAATGCATGGGCTCGCGCGGGAAAGCAAATAGGCCAGGGAGAGAGAGAACAAGTTGGGCCGGCCCGGCTATGCGAACGGTGCACGCGGGCCGCCTGACAGGGAGGGGCCACCTGTCAGTGGTTGGTTTCCTTACCGAAGCGGTGCGCAGCGTCGGCCGTTGGATGAGGGGTAGATCGGGCGGCTGGTAGTCGTCGTCGTCGACGGGAGGAAGACCTCACCGCAGCGGCGGAGGTAGGGGGTCGACGGCGACCCTGGGCTCCGGCGATCAACGGCGTCGGTGCAGGAGGAGGTTGTCGAGGATGGGGAAGCTGCTGGTACAAACGGCGGCTCCAGAGGTGGCGGCAATCGTCGGCTTCTTCTGCAGCACCGCCGCGGGCTCCGGCGAGAAATTGGGGGGCTCCGGTGAGTAATTGAGCGAGAGGAGGGGACGAGGAGGCTCAGTGGTGAGAGAGGAATGCGAGGGTGTGATGAAATCGTCCAGGGGCGGCCTATTTTTATAGGGGCGAGGGGTGGCCGTGGCGAGCGGGGCAGGTCGTCGACGCCGTCGGCGTTTCAGGGCGGTGAAGGGGCAAGTGATGGGCACTGCGTGTTCCTGGTGTCACGGTGAGCACGACGCGCATCCAGGAGAGGCCAGGGGTGGAGTGGTCGCGTCGTCATCGTCACCGGGGACCCGTGTACTGCGGCGGATGGTCGTCGTCCGTGTCGTCGTCTACAGGGCTGGCGCATCCAAGTGGAGTTGTCTATGCGCTTGCTGACGTCGAGGAGAGGCCGTAGGTGAGAGAAGAGGGCAGGAGATGGTCGGGGTGACGAGGGCGAGCGGGCGCACTGGCGTGCCCGTGGCCATGCTGGTGCACGCGCTGGCGAGGCCGAGGGCGGTGACCACGTGCTGTCCAGGGTGCTGTCGTGTTCTCTCCGACTCACGATGATGTCTAGCTTGCTCAGCAACGTCAGGGTGATCCGCAGGACATGGTGGAGTGGCTTGGATGGGAGAGGAGAGGAGGTGAGCATGTGGATGTCATGCCATGCCTCGGCATGGTCAGTTTTTGGTCAAGGTGAGCAAGGTTCAGGGCTGGCAGTGGCTTGGACTGGTGTCCAGAGAGGTGGTGGTGTTACAGAGCAGCAGGGGAGGGCCAGGGTTGGACCAAGTCCAACCAAAAACTCAGCATGGGCATCAAATTGGGGTCTGCCTGCAAAGTGTTTGTAGAAATGGCCGCAAGAAACTAATTTTTGAATTTTGGAAATTCCTTTGGTGGATCTCATTCATAAAATCATAGAGATGGAATGGTGGTGGTGGTGCTCATTTTGGTGAAGGTTTGCAAGGATTCAAAATGGGGGTCATCTTCACATAGTTTTAAAGTCTCCACTTGTCAAATGCATTCTGGTCAACCTGGTCAACATTAGGTATGGTGGTCAACATGAAAGTTGTTCACCTTCATATGGTCTTGGATGACATGGTCATAGTTGACCAAGTTTGGTTGAAGAAAAGTCAAAGCCAGAGGGGTAAAGAGGGGAACATTTTATAAAATGGCCCAATGACCATTATCACATGTAATGTTGAATTTGAGATTTGCTTTGATTTGATTCTTGTTTCTTTGATGCAATTATGTTTGTTTACTATATATAAGTATTTTACAAACAATAGATCAAGCAATGGTGGCCTTGGTTGAAGATTTGCAAATTTGGCTAAGTGTATGTGAGTGAATTTTGGGGATTTTCTCCCTATTTGATTTCTCCCTATTTGAGTTGACTTTTGTTTACTCCAATGTGATTCTTATTAGTTTAGAAACATTTTCCAACCATTGAAACCAATTCAAATGGTCTTTCTCAAAGATTTGCAAAAATGGCCATAACACATAAGAGGTGATGTGTTAAATTCATTATTTTTGTAAATGGTTGATCTTGCTTTACTTGGGCATGGGTTAGGGTCAATTTAGTATTATATTAGGTTGAGAGATGGTTTCACACCATTTGGTCAAGGTTTAAAGTGCATAGGTCAAGAATTGGGGAAATGGCTATGTGCCACTTATGCCTCTATGCATATGTTGCCTTTGATTTTTAATTTGATTTGGCTTGACCCAATTGATGTTGTTGAGTGTTGAAATGGCATATGGAAGTGATCCAACCATTTACCACATGTATTAGGGTCAAGATTCTTAAATTCACATATTTGCTATTTTATTCTCATATGCCTCTATGGCATTTTTAGTTTCTTTTTATTTTCGTTGGAAACCACTTGGATTTGGTTTGATAGGTACTAGATAAGGTGTGTGAAGGTTTTCCAAACCTCTAAGCAAAGTAGAAAAGCTTAGGGTAAAGTTTTATAAAAATAGCCATAGGCACATATGCCTTTTTCTTAATTAAATTCTTTTTATTTTATTTTAACCAGGGTGGTGAAAAGAGGGGTGAGGTTTAGAGTTTAGTAGGGTTCATAAATGGTTCACCATTATTTAGCATAAATAATAAAGGTAGGGTTCAAGATTTACCTATTAGGACTATATGCCCACATATGTCTTTTATTTTATTTTGTGTTTCTCAAAATAGATCTAAAATGATTTACGGAGAAGATTAGGGTTTAAGGTTTTTCTTATTTGATTTCTTTCTTCTTTATTTTATTGGGTTGGTGACCTTCCTTGATCACTTTAGGGTTTTAGGGTTTAGCACATAAGCATGATAACACTCATCATGGCAAAACACAGGATTTAAAACAAGGTCTATATGTATCAATCTTATTTTAATAAAAGTTTTTGTTGGTTCCAAAATTTGGAACTAGGGAAATTCATTTTGTTTGTTTTGAAATTTTTGGGTTGTTACAAACGCCCACTTCGACCCCCCTCAGCCCTTCAGGCTACGCGGCATCAAAAATAGGCTCCATGTTCACGCTCGTTATATGGATCACTTGCGCGCTCACGGACTTCTTTCATATTCCAAGCTTACATCAAGCAAAGAGAAGTTTCTGTTGGACCCATCTCTTATGTCAGCCCTTGTTGATCGTTGGAGACCTGAGACCCACACTTTTCAGTTACGTTGTGGAGAGTTGACACCGACCCTAAAAGATGTGTCCATGATTACTGCTCTTCCTATCATTGGTAATCCAGGTGGTCCCCCAAGCATATTCTAGTAATTGGCCGCTACAGGTTGAAGCACGGCTTGGTGTTCCATTTCCTGTTAACACCCGCAGTGGGAACCGTCCTAGAGGTGTGCCTCTGAACTGGATAGTTACACATTTTGCTAACTTACCTGGCAATGCAGATAATGTCACGCTGGAACGACATCTATTTGCATATGTGTTGTATCTCTTAGGTATAATGTTCCCTTCGTCACACGGTGACGTTGTTCTCCCTAGTTTGATTAAAATTGCCGAAGAGATAGTAGATGGCCCCTTACCTCCCAGGCCCATATACAGCTTTGGTTCAGCCATGCTTGCTCATACATACAGGGGGTTATGTCATGCCACCCCGAAAAAATCTAAAGGCCACATACTTGCCGTCAGCTATGAGTTTCTTCAGCTATGGTCATGGGAGTACCTACCTGTTGGACGTCCCCACCTATCCAACATAATCCACCCATATGATTTTGGGCATGCTATACATGGCCCTCTGACATTTGGATCTCGTTGGGTACATGCTAAAAAAAATTGGTCAACAAATGTGGTGCACGGTTGTTACCCGGAATACCACCAGGAGTTTGAGGGGCTAGAGGATCACATGATCAGATGGAACCCATGGATGGATGATGCTGCTGTGTGGGGTGCTCAGCCACCTACAGCTGATATGTATACAGGCTCCGACTTGTGGTTAACACGCTGCCACCTCCTCTTTCTTTGGATGATTGAGACATATAACCCAGAGCGTGTTATGCGGCAGTTTGGGCTCTATCTGGTTGTTCCATCACCATTACCGAGGCGACTTGACGATCTAGTTCACACGTAAGTGCGCTCATTTCAATATAAAATGTATTACATTTTATTTATGACTTACATCTTCCTAATTAAATATATCATTTGATTTCAGGCAAGATAATAAAGGTTTGAATTGTGCCGACTGGAGCAGTCGTAATAGACAGTGGATACAGCTGTGGATTAATAATGCGGCATCCGATGTAGTGCAAGAGCATAGGTACGTTTTGTATTAAATTATTTCGATTATTTTTATACATGTGCTAACGACAATTATTTCTTATATTGGTAGACAATATAGTGACGTCACATACGACCACTACAATCATTGGTATCGCAATAGCACAAGAATTTTGCTCACCGGTCCTCCACCAGAGAGGACGACAGATTCACTGGTTGTAGGGACTGAACGAACAGCAGCATACCATCGCGATACCTCGGTACTTGCAATTCTTTAAAAATATGAGTTTGTTGCAATTGAAATAAATATGCACACCATTTTCTCATACTTTGAATTTTCTATTTTCAGATACAAGAATATAGGGAGATCGCTCGGTCTGCGGCGGATGCTTTGCGGCTGCGAAACGTGAATACTCCTGAAGGAAAGTCCCTTATTAGGCGTATTTTTAATACGGCCATGAACGGGCTTAAAAGATTTGGTTGTGCTCGAGATGACGATGTTGTTACACGAGAGTACGACATGCCAGATGCACCGTCGTCTAGACCGAGTATGGCGCGTACGAGCAGTATGGCGCGTACGAGCAGTATGGCGCGTACGAGCCAACCTCCTACGCGGAATCCATCATATGCACGCGTCGACTCATCTCTACTTGACCGCTCACAATCAGCTCGCATGTCTCCGCCCCATGCTGCCACACAGGTATTATCAGATACATCTAAAATTATAAATGCGCGTACGTTCTTCTACAAGATTTTACAAAAAATATTATCTTCTGTGCATTAAAAATAGGAGGAGAATATTTTCTCTACTAATCCGTTCGGGGAACGATTTTCATACACCCAAGGGGAGACTTCAAACATCGACAACACCACTCGCGTATGTTCATATTTTATAAATAATCAGTCATACACCATAAAATTACGCCTATTATTTACGAATATTTTTCATCCGCAGCAATCTTTTGAACCTGACTGGTCAGAGACGGAAGCTGGACTCGGCTACAATATGCCTCCTCCACAGGTTCCTTCAATTGTAATATATAATTTCTCCCATAAAAATATTCATGTCTATTACTTACAACTAATTTTTTTACGCAGCAATCTTTTGATCCTGCTTGGCCCAACATGATAGCTGGTTTCGGCCACAATATGGCCCCGCCACGAAGCTACGAGCATATGCAGGAAGAATACTATCCCGGAACTTCTAGTCAACCTGAGAATCAAGGGATATTTAATGAATTCTTTGGAGCTGACATTATAAGCACACAAGGCAGTTTAATTCCTCCGGCGGCACAATCTCAACATGTATTACAAACTCCACCACAGAACTATGAGGCCCACATAGATGAGGAGCACGAACAGTACGGTCGAGGTTTGCGCCAACATCGTATACCAGATCCTTGGTCGCCTTCTGGTGCTAAGCAGAGACCACCACGCCGTCGTCGACAAGGGTGATATGTTGACGACTCTGCCATATTACCATTATTTCTATCTATGTATGACCTATGTATGAGACATATTTCTATAATTTTCAATTATTATTCAACCAGTTTTTCAAAATAAGATACATGAACATGCAAAAATACAACATAAAATGAAGATACATCGGCAATGCCAACACCACAACTTAAAATAAACGCTACGAGTAACATTATAAGCTTCACTTTTTTCCCTTCTTCTTGCTCTTCGATGATGAACTAGCCTTTCCCTTCTTACTCGGTGGCATAAAATCATCGTCCGAGTCAACGCAAGCGGATGCAGCACTTTTCCCTTGAAATATTCATTGCTCTTAGCTAGACTCCTCGGCGTGAAGACTTCTTCGTCATCCTCCGTCGAGGAAGCCCATGTATATGGATACTTTAGAAATTCTTCTTGTTCCTTCTCATCCTTCGGTTTCTTCTTCTCAAACCTTGCTTGCAACCTAAGAAGCTCTTGTCGTAATTCCACCGGAGTTCGGCCAGGCATACCTGCGTGCTTAGAAAAAAGCTTGCCTACCTCAACGAGAAGATTCACATTCGTGACCAGATCTTCGACATTTTCTATGTTATTGGCACTCATAACTGAAGTAGCAGAGGAGATAAGAGGAGCAGCCATACGTGCAGTAAAACTACGATCTCCCCGAGGAGCCATCTTCTGGCGACTTTGATTGTGTACAACAAATGAATGCCCGGGGAGGGGTTTTATAGCACGCGGCTCAGACAAAAGGCGGGAAATCTTGGCGGGAATTCATGGCGCGAAATTTTGGCGGGAAAAAATAAGGCGGGAACTTTAGGCGGGAAAATTTACACGCGACCTTTTTCCGGGAAACCAACATTTATTATTAATACATCTGCTGAAATAAAGTTGGAAATATAACTTAAATTAAAATACGGCTAATCACTACAACGGAATTTAAGATACAACGCGAAAGTAAAACAGAATTTAAAATACGTAGTTACTACAACAAATCACTCTATTTGCCCTGCGTCCAGCGTGGCCATTTTCCAGTCTTGTCGCCGCGTTCTTCTGCTGCCTGCGCCTCAGCAGCCCTTTCTCTTAATCTCTTTCTTTCCGCTTCACGGGCCTCCCTGCGCACCTCTTCCTCTGCATACCTACGTGCAGCCTCATCATCCATCCGCTTCTGATTTACCTCGCGATTTCGAGCTTGCTCTGCCCTTAATTTTTGTATCTGTCTCTCTCTTTCTGCTTTATCATTAGCAATAGCCTTTTCGAAACGCTCCTCCTCATGGAACCTTGCCCACGCACGCCTCTGTTTTTCCTCCACCTCACGGCGCGCCCAATCCGGCTGCTCCTGGTCTATCCAGTGAAACCAGTTGCAAAGGGGCGGCGGAGACTGCAACAAAAATAAGACGATTAATAAATGAAAATTAATGACATACAAATATGATTTTTAATCATGCTGTTACAACATACCGTAGGTCTCGAGGACGATGAACTTGTATGTGCGGGTGGATCATGATCGTAGTATGCGCACATGAAATATTTCATGCCGAACTTATCCGAAAAATCCACCACTTCCTTCACCTTCGCAAGGCGGCCGCACCAACACCTCTCTGCTCTAACCCCCGGCGGCAAAGTTGCATTCTTTCCCTTCATCGGTCTAAAATCCTGGTCTGAGCAAGGCACACTCATGCTGGCTAAGGTATGAGCACTTGTGTACCAAATAATATCAGCGAGCTGAGCGAGAGAATTAGGCACACTCGACGCTGGCTTTTATAGCGAACTGAGCGACAGAATTAGGCGGGAAAATTTAGCAGAACATGCCTCAATCAGTGCAATCAGCCAAAAAGCAGTACAATAATTCGAAGAAGTACGTGGGAATCAGCGCCGTCAGCGCGCTGTGGAGGGCTGTCGGCCAGCAGCACATGCCACCACCGGTGGTGGCGGCAGGCTTGCCAGCTCAGCGTGCCGCCACCGGCAAGGGCGGCAGGGCGACGTCGGCGGTCGGTCGGTTCACGGAGGCGGACGTGCCGCCACGGCTGACGGCGGCAGGGCCTGCCGCCACCGGCTCCGGCGGCAGGTGCCACGCGTCGCCTGGCCGTGCTGCCGCCACGGTAGTTTTGCCATTTCCGTTCACAGGTGGTCTCTTTTGACATTTCAGTGGGGCAGGTGGTCCTTTTTGACAAAAATTCCCGTGTAGAATGTTCGCACAAGGGGCAGGACTCGCAAGACAGGTCCTCCAAATTATCGGTAGGGTTTTCCATATTTGTTTTGGATGTAAAAAGATGTGCACTTCTACGCCAAGTTTATGTAGAACATATTAAAATTTCTACGAAATAAAACAAATACTACAAAGGAAACGTGGGTGGTACCAGATAGGAAAGGGTGAAATGCTTTTGTCGAATGCACATGACCTCCTATGCATGCATGTTGTGTTGTTCGATTCACTATGTTTCACGATTTAAGATCGATGTAAGATCTGTGCTGCTAGGCTTTTAAGTTTCGGGAATCTGAAAATAAATTGGCACGCAAGGGAACCTAGGGCGCGGTTGGGTAGCCTCAGTTGAATTTGGGGCTCCATGGACGCACTGCGAGGATGTCGGACTGAACTAAAACCCGCGTGTGTTCCTACCTACCAGCGACCATAGCTGATACCATTGCTTCGGCCTTTTTCTTTCGTGCAGTGCGTCCTCTCATTCCCCTCCCAACCCTCCGCCGCCACTCAAATCTCCGGCCACCGCCGACCCGGTACTTCGACTGCGTTGGATTCCGCTTGACTCACTCGCCTCTCTTTTCGTCGCCGGTGGTTCGCCTACTCTGGCCAGAATGCGGCGGCCACTCTCCCATCCTCCGTGCGTAGAAGGTGTTCGATCATTTGTATGGTAGGCGCCGCCAGTCAATGTTTATTGTCCGCATTGCCGTCGCGGATTTCCAACTATTTGTTTTGCCTCATAGATATGGATAGATGCAACGAGATGATTCAAGAAATGCTTGATGACTACGCAACCTGCGACAACAACGTTCGTGAGCACTTGGAGATCATCGCTTGACTTCAAAAAAATAAGCTTGATGAAGCTGAGGAGAAGAAGAAGAGGCTACGCAGTGGAGGTTCAAGGCCGGGAAGAAAAAAGTCGAAGCCCCGACAGAGGTTGGAACACATGCCGACAATTTTAGATGGTGCTATAGGATGAGCAAGGACTTGTTCATGGAAATCCTTCGGCGTGAGAGAGTTTGACCCCTACTACATGATGCCGCTAGCACAACTGCCTTCTCGTTGATCCAGAAATGCACCGCGCCATGAGGATACTTGCATATGGAGCACTTGCCGGTGCACATGACGACTACCTTCGCATGAGTGAGTCCACTGCCATTGAGTGCATGTACAAATTCTGCACAGCCGTGTGGGAAAGTTCGGCCTGTACTATTTGAGAGGGCCAACTGAAGCAAATGTTGCTAGAATCATGGCACAAAATGCAGCGATATGATTCCCTAGAATGCTTTTAAGTATCGATTGTATGCATTGGTCACGGAAGAGCTGCCCCTTTGCTTCCCAATGTATGTACAAAGGGCGTCATGGATATTGCAGTGTGGTGCTTGAAGCTGTGGCAGATTATGACCTATGGATTTGGCTTTTTTTTTTGGCATGGTGGGATCGCACAATAACATCAATGTGCTGCAGCGCTCTCCGATGTTTTCGAAACTTGTGGAAGGTCATGCACCACTATGCAACTATGAGATCAATGGCAACCAATATATACCAAAGGCTACTGTCTAATCGATGGCATCTATCCAACATGGGCGACATTTGTCAACACAATGTCCGCCAACGGGTCAAAAATTGCCACTTTGTTGAGTTCCAGGAGAGATGCCGAAAGGATGTCGAGGAGAGATGCCAAAAGGATGTCGAGCGGACATTTGGTGTGCTTCAAGCTTAATTTGCTATTGTTCGGTATCCCGCTCTTTCTTGGGCTCACAACCAACTGTGGGAGGTGATGCAAGATTATGTGATCATGCACGACATGATCATCGAGAATGACCGCAAGACTCGAGCCACTCGAGCCAGGCATGTTGGTCCCTACAAGTGCCAGTGATCTCTTGCGAAGGTTGAACACTAGATGCCTGCAGAGTTTGCTGATTTTCTCGCCATGCATACGAAAATCCGTGACACCACTGGTCATGCTCAACTGCAATATGACTTCGTACATCATCTATGGAGGCTCAAAGGAGAGGCATCCGCTACGCCGACGCCTTGATCTAGCCCAACTTCTATTTGTCTGCTTTGTTGTTTGTTAACGATTAATTTGAAAACAATATTGTCTACATATTTATTGATTGATGTTTATATAAAATCCTAAAAAAAAAATTGGGGGACGCGGATACGCCCCAAAAGCGGCAACTAGTAGCGGCCCTCAAACGCTTAATTCGGATGTGGTTTGAGAAACGCGGCTGAAGATGCTCTAGCACAATGAATCTATGGTTTCCTTCTATTTTCATCTCCCATCTTTAGAGCATGTTTGATTTAAAGAATTTACATAGAAAACTTTGTATGATTAATTAAAGGAACTTTAGCTTATATAAAAAAATTAGATTGTTTGTAGAATTATTTTCTATGGATTTTTAAGCGATCTTTTGCACTAGCTTTTATAAGACATCTAATTTGTAGAATTGTTTTCTATGGATTTTTTAAGCGATCTTTTGCACTGAGAGAAGTATTAGTGTACAACTACTTTTTTGGCTCGTGCTAGTGTATGTAGTTATGCTAGGTGATCAAAGACCTATTTTAAATTTATTATTTTTGAGCATGTTTGTACTACCATTGATGTTGATAATTATTTGAAATTTTCGAAAAAAGAAAGAAAGATGAACTCACCGAACAGAGAGCCGTGATCATAGTATCAGTGTACAAGTCTGGCTCTGTTTTCTGCAAGGTGAGCAGCACGGCGATCATGCTCTTCTTGTCGCCTTGTCCGCGGCCTTCGCCAAACCTCCGGCGCTCGGCGTCGATGAGCCGCCGCAGGAACGCACCCCTCCGGCTCACCGCGGCCAGGATCTTGTTCCTGACGCCGAACACGTCGAACCACCGCATCACGGGCAGGAAGTCCCACATGTTGGCCGCGCCGATGTACGTGATGAGCTCGCCCTCCACTTTCTGGAACTCCTGGGCTTCCATGGACATGTCCGTGTCGGCGTCCGCCACCGGCCGTGTTCCCTTGGTATTCGCGATGGTTTCCATGAGCACGCTGAGGGAGAGCTCGAACAGCCTCCGCTTCAGCTGGACCCGGGCGGCGCCGCCGTCGGCAGCGGCCGCGCGGCATAGCCGGCGAGTCATTGCGCTGATCTCGGCGGCGATGACGCCGGACATGCAAGCGACGCGGTGCGCAGAGAGCAGCTGCACGGCGGCGACGCGGCGGAGGCTGCGCCAGTGCGGGCCGTAGTTGGAGAAGATGAGCGAGGTGCCGCCGAAGGAGAGGAGCAGCTGCGAGGGGAACTGGGGCCGGTTGGCGAAGGTCACGTCGTGCTGCGTGAAGCACTCCCTGGCGCCAGCCGCCGAGGACACCACCACGGTGTTGCGCGCGCCGAGGCGCAGCGAGAAGACCGGCCCGTAGCGCCCGGCGAGGCGGCGCAGCGTGGCGTGTAACGGCTTATTCGCCACGAGGTGGAGGTGACCGAGGAACGGGATGGCCGGAGGGCTCGGCGGCAGCTGCACGGCCTTGTCGCCGCCATTGTTCTTCTTGCCTCGTAGAATGTAGTGGATCAGGAAGAGGACTGCGAAGGAGAAGACGGCAATGCAGGCCTTGTCCATTGTTTCAGTCACTGTGGGGGGAATGGCCGAATGGGTGTTTTTAGCTTGCGGATTGATTGCGAAAAGCACTTTCTAATGGATTGATTGGGAAAAGCACTGTACTCATGGATTGATTGGAGCCTGCATGGCGGCCATATATCGCGCGTGCGTGGTTGGATTTCTTCTAGTAGAAGGCAGACTTGCGGTACAGTTTTGCACACGCCATGGCTGGGGACCACGGAGATATGAGCTGGCTTAATTTGTCGCTCGTCCAGTGAAAGCATTATCAGATTGTCTTGTCTTCCGCCGCGCGGTGCGGTTTCGAACTTCTATATATCTCCATCGCACATCGCAATCCCTGGGCAGGTTCGTATCGTTTGCGTCTCGATCTGGCTATCCAGTGACCAGTGACGAGAGCGGCCACCTTACATTAGTACTCCCTTTTTTATTGTTTAACATATTGATTTAATTTTTAGTATAAATTTAAAAGGTTAATTAGATATATGCCACTGCAATTATTGCATATTTGAGAAATGTCACTACAATTCTTATCTTTTGAAATATGCCACTTTAATTCTCAAGATTCTTTGAAAAATGCCACTCTTAGCCTTCCAAAAACGCCCCGGCATATTTCAAAAGATGAAAATTGTCGTGGCATTCCTCAAATACACAATAATTGCACTGACATATATCTAATTAACCAAAATTTAAAATAGCTGTATTTATTTGAATATATATCAGATTAACGTTTTGTTTGAATATGGGTATATTTTCCATAATATCTTTTAAACAAGTTCAAAACGGTTCATTTTGATAAAATTTAAATTTTGAATTCTAGAACATATTCAAACATGATGATAATAAAACTCAATAAATTAGAAACAGTCCAAATTGGACTCTAAGATAGTTTCCAGAAATCTAACTTTCATGAACTTAGTTTGAAATAGAGTGAAACAAAATGTTTAAAAGAAAATTTTCAGCAAGTTTCACGAAGTAAAGACACCTACTATACTCCTTCACCTGAAGAAAAAAAATCAAAACTAGATCTAGAAATGAGGAAATAGATAAGGATAAGAGGAAAACGACTTACGAATCAAGGAAACAAACCAAACACCACACATATCCCACAATGAAAAGTGGGAAAGAGAGAGTGAGAAATCAACTTTCCAATAGGGTGCGACCCCACATGTCATTCACATGAAGTAGCTCACGTAGATTTTGTGAGGTGGCAAGGTAGGAATGAAAGATTCGTCAAATGACGGACCCACATGTCATACAAGAGAAATAGATTATGTGATACATGGAATAGTACACGCCAGCCATTTAATGATATCTGCTAGCCCACAAGTCATAGCGAGAAAAACAAGAGAAGCAAATCTGTAACGAAGATATCTTCACTAATTTAAAATCGCCAGGCTACATTCTCGAGTGACAACTCGAACACGCCTTCTACCTTGGTACTTCGTATGCTACCTCACATCTCTTCTTTCTCAACCGATTCAAATTTCAAACGATAGAGGCGAACAACAGCAACACAAGGGAACGAAGGAAGACGAAGAACGAGAACAAGAAGATACGAAGTATTGGGAACATGGGTAAATATCTAACATGCAGATCCGCAAGATTAAATATGATACATAGACGATCTAATTAACAGAACAAACACACACGTATATTTAATACAAAATTTTCTCGTTGTTTTTGGATTCTAAACAGAAAGAAGTTTCAAACTTCAACACTTCATTACTAGGTTCTAGAAACTAATCAAAAGTTTTGTTAAACTTCAACACTTGATTTTGGATACTAGTCAAAAGTACTCTTCAAATTTTCCCCGTTCCTTCTGGAAACGTGATAGTTTCGACAATCTACCATGTAATGATCTGCTACTGCTTTTAATTCTGTAGGAAAAAAAACAAGACACACCTGAGAAGATGGATGAATGAGAGCCATCCAAAAAGAAGGGTGAAGAAGAATTTCAAATAATGTGGTGAAACAAGCTACCACCAAAGGTTAAAATTCCACTGACAGCAGAGCAGATGTTGAAACTTGTCAAAATAGTACCACTTACTTATAACTACATCCTATATTTACTAACGTTTCACACCTTCAAATGCTACTTTAATGCTTGCAATTTGATACTATGAAGTACTATTTTATCATATTAGGAAGTACTGATAGTCATAATAAGAAGTACTACTTGATCATGTTAGGAAGTACACAAGTATAATGAAATCTAGCACATTCACCTAAAGAAAACATTAATGCTTACTTTCTAAAGCAAAAAAATATATACATGTGAGATGAGAAAATACGTGGAGTATTCGGTGGAAAAAATACATTAGCTTGTAAAACGAGCATGCTCCTACATCAATCACAATGTAGTCACATTGCTAGTATGTATGAAACATGTACTATTTAATTTCACACATATTTTTCTATTAATTGATACTCAAACATTTGTGTTTAAAATTTCATGCAAAAATACGTAGTTAGATAAAGAAAAAAAGAGGATAGAGAAGATAGACTTAAATGTGTTGAATCACAATACAGTACGCCCACTTGAGGCGATTTGTCGATGAAGTAAACCGGGAAGAAGGTTCAACTAGAAATTCAACAACCGCACAGAATGAAGGAAGCAAGCAAAATAGAATGCTAACCTCATAGAGTTTCACGAATTCTGCATCTTCTTCTGCTTCTTCAGTTTTTCAGCCACCTTCAGTTTTTGTTGCAAGCAATATAAAATAAACCAGTCGGGGAACTTGCCAACGAAAATTGCAGGTAAACTGCCATTACTAGTTTTAAAAATAACATTATGACGACATTGTTAAAAAAAACCAAGCTAGATAGCAATGTTTTGAGTATCTATTTTCTAATAGGAGGTTCATTGCAACAAACCGAATCAAACCACACACAAATAGACAAAATCACATAGTTATGTGTCAACAACAGACAATCAAAACAAGTCTGGTGCATCAGCAGAAAATAATAAGCCAAGAAGGTCAAAAAGATATGATGTAACATAGCTTATAGGGGAAAATAAACATGTCAACATATTAAGAGAAATATTTTTCTTTTTTTCTTTTTCTGCGGAGTTTGTTTAAAGAAGATGAGGATAACTAGAACGATAGACTGAATAATTATACTTGGATGAACACAATGATGGACAAGCATGGCACCTATGGTGGATCAGTTCAACGATAGATTAGAAACATCATAGAGGCATGCAATTTACATATAAAAAGGTAACATATAATGAGTAGAATGTTAATTATATTAAATACAAGAACAATAACTCTTCTCAAACAAAAATAATCGTTCAATTTTATATTTACTTTGTATAGGACGTTTACTGCAGTCAGTCAAAAATGAAACAACATTCAGAAGCAAATTGAAGCAACTAGGATGTACCAGAGAAACAACAGAATATGAAAACAAACCAACCACGAAGCTCATCGAGTATTAACATGGTAACTTTTCAAACTAGTATGAACGTTGGTCTACATTATGAACAATATAAAAACATGGCTAAAACCATATCTGACTTTATTTGTATTATTTTGTGCAGGAACTATTTAATGACCATAAAACAAAGACTACTTCAAACAGTACCAGCTCTAGCAGACCGAAATACAAAGAAGAATGCAAGGTACAGGATAACAAGGTAACAAAAAATAACTATGATAATGTTTAATTTCATATAACGTGCAATAACATAGATGGTAAAGAATTTGTGACATTAATTCGTTTTCTATTTTACTTTACGGGAGATATACGACAACAAATCAAATATGAAGTTGTCTACATAACATCAGACTAGTTATGAATCCACAGGTGGAAAAAATCATCTCACCTTCATCAATGCAGCAACAACACATTACAGAATACAAAGATTCTCGAGATACAGAAACATCAGGAAATGAAAACAAGAAGCACTGGGTATAGAAAAATGAAAAAAGAATACAGTCCAGATGATTATATAGATAGACAAGACACATTAAGTTATTTATATTACTTTAAAATAGTAAAAATCTATTAATTATTCTTCATCGTATGAATGCATGATTACACATGACTTGGCAGAAATGATGATGCAACAAGTGACTCTACAGGAAACAAGCAAACAAGCTCTTGTGGATCGTCACCGGAGCAAAACACAGAAAAATCAAACACTTCACCAGGGGAACAAGCTAAAAAACCTGAAACAAAAGATGAGTTGAACGATGTTAATCCAGAAATAAATTCAAAGCCAATGGTAAAGATAGAGGAAGAAATGGACAAGATGTTCAACTCAAATGATTATCTAGCAGTGGATGAAATTATCAGTGCCGCTATTCCGAAGGAAGGTGCATATTTCAAACAAGAGAGGATGCTTTTTAAAGCTATGCTTTGAATGCAAGAAAGACAATATTTGCAATTAAAAAGTTCGGCAGCAAGAGATCAAGAAAGAATGGAGATATTTATGTGCAAACATTCACATGTAACAAGGAAGGTTGCACAAATATACAAGCCGATACAACAACCAAGAGAAAGGCAAGTACGCTTGTTAAGTCTAGATGTCGAGCACACATAATAGTTCGAGAATTGAACTGGAGCACAACCATCCGCGAGAACCAACAAACTATCTCCTCATTAGGTTTGCACACGGCCACAAAGGAATGTCGGATCTCGATAGGAGACTAATTCATCTACTACAGAGGGATTGCATGCCACCTTGGAAGATGGTGTCAATCTTTCGATGTGGGTGTAGTGGCACCGGGGGTACCACGGTCCACCTGCTGCTGGGCCCGTGCATGCCACCTCGAGAGGAAGTTAAGATTTGGTGTTTCCAGAAGACATGAAGCCCTCGCGAGGGGTGCACGTCATGCGCTAGGAGGGGATCCCTCTGCAAAGCAAGTTGCGTAGGGACGAAGCTAAGGAGGATGAAGCAAGCCATGATGCACCCTAGAAGACAAGAGAAGCCCTAACATTGCATGCATATATCGTTATGGTCATTGCTCCTTTCCCCAAAGGTTAGGGGTGGATGGCGTAGTACAACAGGGGTTGACATCGTCCACAACCACTCCCGTAGATCAAGGAGCTTTTCCTAGCCGTGGACCAAGCCCACGTGCTTAGACCGGGACTTTCCTCCTCCTTGTGCACGCTTGTGGTTACCCCTCCCTCGAGTTTCCGTGGGGAGGAGGGCTGGTTCCTCTATGAAAGGAGGAGTAGCTGCCCCGTAGAGAGGACCTTCTCGGGATCGGCTGTTCATCCCCTCCTGATCCTCTTCCGATTCCACCTCCTTCTACCTAGAGCAAGTTGGATCTGGATCAAGCCACCACCTTGTAAACACTACACTCGCTCGGTGAGACATCAATACCACTCTAAGACAAGACGTAGGAGTTTTACCTCACCACGAGGGCCCTGAACCTAGGTAACTTTGTGTCCCTCTCTAGTGATCATACTGTATTTTATAGAAGAAATATGGGTAAACTAACCATACTGATTGTGTATGTACCTGACATAGTTATTATAGGCGATGATGATATGGGAATAGAGAATCTGAAGAAGCAATTAAAATTTAACAAGAGAGTTCGAAGTCAAAGATCTAGGACAACTATACTTTCTTGGAATCGAAGTCTCCCGGAGCCCAAAATGTATTTATTTATCACAAATAAAGTATGTTTTAGATTTATTGGGGGAGAATGATATGTTAGGTTGTCGCCTAGCGTCAACTCCAATAGAACAAAAACATAAACTCTCTAGCGAGTCCGGAGAAACAGTAAACAAAGAGCAATATCAAAGACTGGTTGGACGGTTGATATATCTATCACACACACGTCCAGATATTGCCTTTGCTGTTAGCGTGGTTAGTCAGTTTATGCATGACCCTAAGAGTCATCACATGAACGATGTAATGTGAATTATTCGTTATCTCAAGAGTTGTCGAGGTCGTGGACTACTATATAAATCAAATGGCCACTTGCAACTTAAGTTGAATGCTATGTTGATGCTGATTGGGCGGGTTCACTTGACGATAGAAGATCCACATCTGGATACTACACATTTGTTGGAGGAAATTTGGCCACTTAGCGTAGTAAAAAACAAAGTGTTGTTGCGAGGTCTTCAGCTGAGGCAGAATTTAGGACCATGGCTCATGGGGTATGTGAGGTGCTATGGTTGAAGATCATATTGTTAGAACTGTGTCTATTCCAAGCAAAACCATTAATGCTTTGGTGTGTAACAAAGCAGCACTAAATATTGCTCATAAGCCGGTTCAACATAGTCGAACAAAGCACATCGAGATCGATCAACATTTCGTTAAAGAGAAACTAGAGCAGGGAATAATCTGCATGCCATATGTGAACTCATCAAATCAAATAGCAGACATTCTAACTAAAGGCATGTCTGAAAATGTTTTTTCTAATCTATGTTGCAAGATGGGGCTATATGATGCGAGGACGTATCCTATGAAACAAGTAAACTGATGAAACGGCTGCACCTGTGGCATGTGAGCCGTTGGATGCAAAAGAGACCGACAGGATCCAGCCAGAAGATTGTGTACAGGCACCTTGGCAAAACAATTCCTGTAGTTTTATGGAATCAGGCGACCTGTCCTCCTCAAGCCCCACGTCGTTACTCTCCCTGTGTTCTGTACCATTATACCGGCGAGGTTGGCAAGACTTGTTTGCTCAGAGTCATATCTTTTCTTCCAGCTTCTATTGCCTTAATCAAAATTTGTGGAGAAGATAAAAAAACGGACAAATCCGTACATATCCTAGGATTTCTTATCGTTGAGTTCCTCCAATTATTTCAAGATATTCTACTGTATCATGTTTAGGGGGACTTAAAAATACATAGAATAGAAAATTGACCTAAAGTCAACGACATAAATCTGCATTGCAACTGGTACAAGTTTACTCGGAAAAAATGTTTCCATACATAAGAGCTGTGTTTTACATACTAATTTCGAGCTATATTTACTAGAAGAACTAGTCGGTTCTTGTGTTGATGTAGGACCGCCGTTGCCCAAATCAAATCGCGCGGCTTGTTCAGAGACCGCTGGAGCTTCAACAAACGGGTAGATTTGGAAAAAAAAATCTAAGATCGGTTGACTTGGCTCGCTTGATTCCATGAAATTACAAGGATTCTTTTGCAAATTTGGGGTACCCAATCTTCTAGCTGGATCTGGTTTGTCTATTTTGCATCCAACGGTTGTATGCCACCGTTTCAGCCGTTTCACCAGTTGGCTTGTTTCATAGGATACAGTCTCGATATGATGCTTTTGCCCCATCTTGAGGGGGTGTGGGAGGTTATTAGTGTAACATGTAAATATTATGAGGATGTAAATGTAAAATAGGAAAGAGTGGAGAAATAAAAGAAAGGGGAGCAGGGAACGATGGAGAGTGTTCCAGACATCAGCCCTCTGCCCTCTACCGTTCCTCTGTACAATACCAACACCCAGGAAACGAAGTGTGATGTTCTTGAGTGATTTATGGATCCTCTCCTCGATTTAATCCCGTATTTCATCACTCCTGAATATCTACAATTCGATTACTCCTAATTTAGTCAATATCTTTTCACAGACAGTGAAACAATACCTCTTTGACTTGATGTACTCTGTCAGGAGTACATTTGTCTTGTGAAGAAACAAGCAGCGATGTTGGACTCGGTTCAGTTCAGAAAGGAGCTGTTTCTGTAGAAGAGGGTGATAATGGTGCACCAGGTGCCACAAACAGGTTACGATGCACTCCATGTGTCATCTACTACTAGTCAGAAACTTGATTCAGTTAGCACACGTAGTACCAATTCAGCCATGAGATGCATGGTAATGTGCACTACTCTGAGTTTCTTTACCGGTGATGTCTCGTGCAGTCCTATCTATACTGATGCTTGTGTCAAATTATTAAATGATGCTTTGCTTATCAATGTTTCAAACTGAATTTTCTTGCACTTTCAGAGTATAATTAGTATTGTCAACTGAATACATTGGCCAAATGTACGTCTTCACACTAGTTTTTTCTTCTTTTATAGAATGAAAACTTGCAACTGTCAAGGAATCACCGTTTTCTTATGAAGCAGTTTGCCGAGAAAGATTCAAACTTAGGAAAATCACAGGTACACATTCTCTGGTCCTGTATGTGAGCAACTTTGCTTGAGTTGCACTATGTTACCATTTCATCTCAAATTTGAAATATACCCCTGAACTCTGGATGTTGTTTGCCCTGGACGAACTTGTGTGCTTTAGTGCTTGTAGCGCTGCCATGGTAAAACTTAACTGAACCAAAAGTTTGCCATTGATTCTCAGTTTAAAGTAAATTGGCATTCCTGCTCAGTTTAAAGTAAATTGTCATTCTACTATCTGCATTCTCAGTAATTCTCCCGTGTTTGCCATAGCCAGTGAATTGTTTGTGTTTGAAGGAGAGATGAGAACCACCCTGACCAGAGCCACTGGAGACAATCACTGTATGATGCGGCTGCTGCCTTCGATTGTAAGCAAATCCTTTTATGACAATGCTGTCTTTGTTCTCTTAATATTGCATCTGGTTGTGGAACCATGGTGTTCTTGTGATTTGTGAACCAGTTTGCTTTTATGGCTAACAAAGTATGCATGTTTACCTCCGAATTGACACTAGGTTGCCACCTGCTACCACTGTCTAGGGAAAGATCGTATGATGCTAATGCTAACGTGTTGTTGGGTGGTTAGGAGGGCGGTGGTACCCCAACCCACCAGAGTTCAAACCCCAGGTTTAACACTTTGGTGTCTCATAAAAGGAGGATTATTTTCAGTTGGAGGCGACGGTCCCATCGACAGCGAGGCACTTATGGTGACTTCGTCAATCTCAAGACCCATCGGATGAAGTTTGTTCGTTCTCGGAGGTGCTCATAGGGGTAGGATGTGCGTGCGTTCATAGAAGTGAGTGTATGTGCATATGTGTGAGCGTGTACGTTGTACTGTGTTTCGCAAAATAAAAAGATAGGGAAATTGCCACTTTCTTTTTAACACACATGACTACAATATTGATTATGACATATTATCAAAGAGTTGGAATTTTGCCAGGCATTTAACAGCTATTTAAAATCTATTTAGTGGAATTATATTGTTTTGAAATCCACCTCTAATTCTACATGTACCATGACGAATGCGTTCTGAATTCGCGGATCTAACTGGTTTAACTAGCCAGTTTGCAGTTGTGCACAGCCAAAGCATCCTTTGGCAAGGTTAAATCTTTTTTTCAGGAATTTATGGGTGAAATGGCGGGATATGTGGAGTTTATAGTTACATATATATTGGCAAATGACTTAGCTGAAGCTGGGACCAGAATGGAGCAAATCATGGACCTACAGATTGTCTAGTGTTCTGTTTATTTGCACTGGCAACACAAACAAAGAGACCTTGTTGTTTACCTGCCTGATAACCTATTCAAATTCAGTGATAATGTATATGCCATAGATTCCTTGATATAACTGTTACTGTAACTTCATTTTGCTAGATAATGTACCAGCATGTTCTCCTTCAGTATATCGACATTTTCTTCAGGTGGAGTGAAATTCAAGTCTCGGAGCACCATATTGATCCGATTGCTGCTGCCTTGTTCAGGTACAGGGATGCTGTTGTTGTGATGTACTCCTGCTGCTATCTTTGTTCGGCATATATTTTAATTGATGCCTATTGCGGTTGCTCTCTGTGCGAGGAGGACCCGTGCGTTGCGGTGCTTGGTGAGAAAGAATCTGGGCGCCGTTCGTCGACAGAGAGGCGAGGAGCACGTGTGCGTCGAGGCGCTTGGTGAGGAAGAACCTGCGCGCCGTTCGTCGAAGAGGCAAGGAGCACTTAGCGAGGAGATCGTCGTTGAGGAGGAGGTGAAGCGTGTTGACGTGTGTAAGTAGATTGCCTTTTTCTTTCCATCAGTTCGGATTTTTGGTTCTAGTGGCGCATGAAGCTTAACATGGTATCAGAGCTCCAGGTCTCGAGTTCAAATCCTGGCTTTCACAATTTATTCTAAATTCCCCCGCAGCCTCTTACCGTGTGGCGTGTGGTCCCGGCGCTGCCTCTTTGCCTCTCTACACGTGTTGACTTGTCTTCTCGTCTTCCCGTCACACGTGAGAGGGGGTGTTGACGTGTATAAGTAGATTGCCTTTCCCTTTCCATCAGTTCAGACTTTTGGTCCAAGTGGCTAGTGCATGAAGCTTAACAAAGCGCACCTCGGCGAGGAACTGCTTGGGCCTGAGGAGATCGTCCTCCAGGGTGCTCCTGGGAGAGACCTGGGGAGGAGACCGTTCGAGGATCTGCCTGGGACGAAGGTGCTGGGGACGGAGAAGTGCTTCCTGAGGAGATCGTCCTCTACAATGCTCCTGGGCGAGGACCTGCCTGCGCCAAAGGAGATCGCCCTCCAGGAGCACATTGGGAGGAGACCGTCCACCAGGAGCACATGGGTGAGGATCTGCTAGGACCGGAGGTGGAGGGCGGAGGGCGAGGGTGGAGGCCGAGGGTGATCGACGACGGATGCAATTGTAAATCTGGGTGTACCGATTCAAAATTTGAGAAGAGGAGAATTGTCTTTTTTTACCCTTTTCACCTGGTCGAGAGCAATTGTTAAACGTCTTACATTTTTAATAGAGGGAGTACAAACTATTGTATTATCTCAGATCAACAAGCCATTTGCATGATCCCAACTCTCACAAGTTCCCAGTGTTCTCTTGCAATGGTTCCCATTTCACTCGGACCTATGAGGAGATCTAGTGCTATGGGTTATGCACTTGTTTCTTCAAAAGCCATAGCCCGTATTTTTCGATGCCCTTCTCCAATTTGAGCTTGTTCAACATCTTTACCAAATCATGTAGACTCATACTACAAACAAAAGATAAATTAGAAACCCTAAATCTCATTGGGAAGCATTGGCAAGGCTCCTGTCGGGAGGCGCGTCGGCGAGGCGAGATTGGAACCATGCGGACCCCTATGTGGCGGCGCGGAGCCTCCATGAGTCGGCGCCGCAGAGCCTCCGTGCAATGGCGATGCAGACCATTGATAACTGAACCCCATGCCAGCAACGACTAGATTGAAGATCGACTGTGGCAACGGCTCAAGAGAGGGGTAATCGGAACCAAAAAAAATTTACCCGGCAAATCCGCAACGCAGTAGGATAGACTGATGTGATTTACCGGAGATGCTCTAACCGAGTGACGTGAGCGACCGTTTGTGTCCACGCGATCGAAAAAAGCGTATGGGACTAGGCCTAGCGGCCTGACGCATAGTGACCGAGCTATCCGCGGAGATGCAAACCGCAGCCCAAATATGCGTCGAGTTTGCGTCTCCACGGTTGCTGCGCGGTCGCGCTGAGTGTCTGCTCGCGTCTGGCGAATATTTCGTCGGGTCCACCTGGCAGCGACCTATGCCCGATGTGTCTTCTCAGGCACGCAAGTACTGGTACCATGGCGTCTCTTCGGTAGTCTGCGCCACGTTAATGGCGACACCTCGCCTACCGAGCGACTGCCGCCCACGGCTGCCAACGAGTAATATCGATGCCACGCGTGCCGTGCCCCTCTGCTGCCTTCAGCGTATATATAAAGAGGGGCGTGTGCATCTCATCTCCTCCAAAATACACCCTAGCCGACGCATGATATGTTGCAAATGTATCTATAATTTGTGATGCTCCATGCTTGTTTTACACCAATTTATATATGTTTTTCTTACACTTCGTTGCACTTTTATACATTTTCCGGCACTAACCTATTGACAAGATGCCACACTGTGAGTTCCCTATTTTCTGTTGTTTTGTATTCGGAATTGGACGAAACAAAAACCGAAGTTAATATTTTACCGTAACGAAGACGAAGTCCGGAGGAGAGATGGAGGGGCGCCACAGGGTGGCCACACCATCCCATGGCACAGCCAAGGGTGGGCCCGCGCCATGGCATGGTGTGGCCCCCCCCAGGCGTCCACCGATGTCGAGGGTGCTCCTCGGCAATGCCCTCTGATAGGGGCTTAGGGTTGATGGAATCCTGCAAGCTGACACGAGACATCGGTTCACAGACAAGCGATGAGAGCGATTTACCCAGGTTCGGGGCCCTCGATGAGGTAAAACCCTTACGTCCTGCCTGTCTGTTCTTGATTATGATGATAACGGGTTACAATGGGGTGCCGAATAGTTCGGCTGAGATCTCGTCGAGATGGCTAAGCGCTGAGGTGACCTAGCTTTAAGCTTCTGTTGGCTAAGATCGCTAAGATTGATTGTGTCCCTCGACAGCCCCTCTCCTGGCCTTTATATAGGAGGCCAGGTCTCAAGAGGTCTAATCGAGTACGACTAGGTTTACAGTAGATCTATCTCTAGACTTTCCTTGTTCGGCTCCTTCCGCGTCTTGTACTTCAAGGAATCTTCCGTTGCACCTCCCTAGTGGCCCATCTTGCCGTCGAGTGCCTTCATGGGCCTCCAACTAGGAAATACAGGATAGGGCAACATTGGTTACCCGAAGGGTAATGCCCACGTCAGTAGCCCCCGAGTGTCTAGCCGAAGATAGTTCGGGTAGAGACTAAAGCATGCCTCCACCCAATGTTCTTCTCCTTGATTGTTCTTGTTCTTCTTGAATCTGCATCATCTTCTTCTGTCGGGTGCGCGTCAGCGCTCCGATGGGAGTAGCCCCCGAGTCTAGGTACGGATGCTTGCAATCCGTGCGTAGACTCAAGTTGTACCACTCGAACATTTTGCTCTGCCGAAGTTTTTCCGCGAGTCTTCGTGGGTCATCCGATATACTTTCCTCATGCAAGGGATAATGAGTAACGTGCCCAACTTTTGCTGGTTAACTGCCGATGGCAAAACAACGTTGCCCTACACAGAATCAAGTCCCCGGGCATGATCCTGGAGTGCGAAAAAGTTCTACCGGGTGCGCGCCCAGCGCTCCCGATGGGAGTAGCCCCCGAGTCTGGGCATGGGTGCTTGCAACCGGGTGCGGACTCGAGTCGAACAATTATCTTTCCCTTCAAGGCCTTTTTCCTTCGAATCTTCATTCTGTCGGGTGCGCGTCCAGCGCTCCCGATGGGAGTAGCCCCCGAGTCTAGGTGCGGAGGCTGGCAATCCGTGCGTAGACTCAAGTTAACCATCCGATACCTTTTCATTCCTTCGAATGCTTTGAGCATTTCTCATGACGTCATTGATGACGCTTTACTAATATCCTGATTTTGACTGACAGGACGTAACCTGCTGGGCCTATTCTTTCTTTGTCTGGCCCTTCTCGCACAGTCACCAAGGCATCTCCTCGATTTCTGCAATCTTTAATAGAAAAGATCCACTGAATGAACCGGTAGCAACGACACGTGCCCACACAGCTCTCAAGTTCTCCTTAAAATCTCCAAAGGGCGAAAAATCCCTAATCTTCTCCCACATTTTTCGAAGCATCTTCTCGTTCTTCTCCTTCTTCCTTCCTTCACTACTGCTGCGCCGCCACCACTGCTTTTCCGACCTTCCCCAGATCTCGCAATGGTGAAGAAGAAGGGCCTTACTGCCACCGCCAGTTCTACTAGCGGAGGCGCCGCCGCCAAATCTTCCTCGAATCTTCCGAAGGGGAGCGCCCTGAACGCTCCTTCCCCAGCTCCGGCGCCGCTAGCACCGCCAAGTTCGGTAGCCAAGCCCGGAGATTGGGTAGCGTCAACCGTCACCAAGCGTGACGAGAAAAGATCCCGAAGCCTGGGATTAATCTCCTCCGACGAGGGGAATGTGATCTTTCGAGGTGCGATTTCTCGGCCTAATCCCCCTGCTGGCTTTACCGTGATGTTCTTGTCGTTCCTATATCGTGGTCTTTGGCTCCCCGCTCATGAATTCCTCCTTCATCTTCTGCGGACTTACGAAATCCAATTGTGGCAACTTACTCCTAACTCAATCATTCACGTTGCCGTGTTCATTACCCTCTGTGAGGCGTTTTTGGGCATCGAACCTCATTTTGGATTGTGGAAAAAGATCTTTTATGTAAAGAGGTACAGCAGTAGTAATGGATCCTTCGTCACCGGAGGAGTGGGGTTTGTGGCTCGTTCGGAGGTTAATTATTTCAATTTCCCAATGAGAGAATCTGTGCAAGGGTGGAGACTGAAATGGTTTTATGTCAAGGATTCCCTGTCACCTGAATCCCAGCTTCCTTGCTTTACCGATGTCCTCGAAGCCAATCCCAAGAATTCCTGGAAGAACATTCTCTCTCCTCTCTCCCGACGAAAGAGTAGCAGCCGATGAATTATTTGCCAAATTTCTTCGAATCAAAGAGGCCGAAGGCCAAACTATGGTCGGCACAGAGGTGGCAGCGGTGTTCCTGAAACGTCGAGTCCAACCAGTCATGGCCAGAGTTCGCCCGATGTGGTTGTATTCAGGTCCAAAGGATGAAACCAGGATTAATGCTGCCGAACTGTCGGAAAAGGAGTTGCTTGATGAAGTCCGTCGCCTTACTTCCTTTAGCCAGGAAGACTCGATCCCATTGATATCTTCTTACACTCCTCTCGATGCTGATCATCCGCCACCAGAGGTAACTTTCCTTTTGATATTCTCACTATGCTATTTCCACTTGGCCAATATGATTACTATTATTCTTATTTGTTCTTCTTTTCGACAGACCCCCATAGTCTCTGGAAACTTGCATGATTCGCCAAATGATACTTCTGAGGGAAGAGGCTCCTCAATACCTGTTGATTTTCACACTGTCGAGCACGCAGGCCCAGAGAGCGAACACGATGATCCGATAGATTCCGAAACTGTTCACACCGATCTTCCGCCTTCAGCCGATGACGCTTGTGACACAGAGGGATCAGTGCGTAATGATGACGTTGATCGTGATGCCTTTGTTAATGCAGCTGTGGAGGCGACCAGGGCTTCGCCCGTGAAGAGATCAACCGGTGTCTTTGCCGACGAAGACGATCTCTTCGACATGTAAGTACCTTCTTCCTTTCTGCTGTGTTTTGTCCCCTCGTTTCTCGCATTCTTTTCATAACTTCTGCCGACAGTCCCTGAGCAGGTGACTCGACTTCGTTTTTCCGTCCTTAGAGTCGACGAACGAGTGCAGGTAACAGGGGGCATTGATCTGCTCAGCGTAAGGCAGTTCGGGAGCCCTCTGCTGCCGCGGTTTATACTTGCCACGGTTCCCGGAGTTGTTCCAATTACCGTCCCGTCGATCGTCTCTTCTGTCGTCATATCGATCATCCTGCCGATCAGAGTACCCTGCGGCTACCAGGTTGTTGTCATCATAGTTGCGGTTCTTCCTTCTCTTGTGACGATCCCTTCGGCTACCCGAGTCGTGCTTCGGCTGGTCATCGTCTTCGTCGTCACTGCGCTGCCGTGGCCTTCGCACGTTGTCCTCACCATCAGCCCAGCTGTTGGCGATTTCCATTAACTTGGTTATAGTTTTTGGCTTTTTGCGTCCGAGTTCTTCTATGTAGCTCTCACGCCGGACGCCATCGCTGAAAGCGTCGATTGCTCTGTCGACAGATACATCTTCGGCGGCATTTAGAAGTTTGGTGAATCTCCCGATGTATGAGCGCATCGACTCCTTCTGCTTCTGCTGGCAATTCCGTAACTCTTCAATCCCGACGGGTCTCTTGTATGTTGCTTGGAAATTGGCAACGAAGGCGTCTACTAGGTCGTCCCATGATTTGATGGAACCCTTCGGCAGCCCCCTTAGCCAGGCTCGCGCTGAATCTTTGAGATAGAGCTGCAAGCACTGCATTGCTGCTATTTGGTTCCCCTTATGCAGAATCACGGTCTGCAGGTAGTCGTCTATCCAAGATCTTGGCTCCTGCTGCCCATCGTATTTGGCAGCATCGGTAGGAGTAGGCTTGAACTTTTTGGGCGGCATTGCCTCGCGGATTTTGTGACTTAGACAGATGGCTCCTCCCGATCTTAAGCTTAATTAAGTAAGAATGAGAAGTCTGGGAGGCAATAAAAGCATAAATCGCCATCACCAGTCATTAAGTAAGGGTCGATCAAATTGGGGGGCTTTCGTTGAAGATCTCAGTTCTTTCGCGCATATGGAGTCAGTCCATCCCGAGCATCACAAGCTTCCGGAACCTTTTCCTTCACACAGTGATGAGGTAGTCGAATTCCTATATGTCGATAACTTGCGTAAAAGCTCTTGTTGAGTAGTTGATTGAGCAGAGTTGGTCAGAGCTTCGGGCAAGCAGCTTAGCCAAGGCAGCAGCGTAGTAGTTCTTCCACGGCATGCTCTTATAAAGACTTCCTCCGTCTGGCCCGAATCCGATACTAGTATAGTGGAGTACCATATGGTATGTTTATTGCAATAATGAATGCACGAAAAAATATTATTCTTTTTTTTGATTTCCTCCTCTCCGGTCTGCAAGTACCTCTGGTCGTCGTACTCCTGATCCTTGTCCGAAGAATCACTGTCATTCTCCTTCCTAGCGGTGCGTCGTCGCCTTGCTTTGTCGATCCTGCTCTGGGTGATTTCATCCCGAGCGTCTCTCGCATGATGCTTTGAGCCGCTAACCTGCAGCGTGATCTTTTCCTTTTGTGGAACTAGATTATTTCCCAGTATCGCGAGACTTTCCAGGGCGCCTCGATGAGCTTGAGCCATGGATCCTTCAGGGCGCTGGTTGATGAGGTATGCACCAAGGTTGGCAGTTGCTCCTGCAACGGTTTTCGGCCGTGGCATGCCTGCGGTGTCCGTAGTCATAAAGGACTTGGTCAGGTTCGACGTGATTTCTCTGGCGTCATCTTCCGAAATCCTGGATAGCCTCGACCGGTGCTTGCCTGCCCCTTGAGTATTTCGAGAGGCGCTCGCCTGCGAGCCTCTTCGCCGTTCACTGGATCGATCTACCGCAGATAGGCGTCTCTCGAGGGTGGCTTGTTCTTTCGACAGGTGCTCCCGGTTTTTCTCTAGTATAGAGCGATAAGCATTGAGGGTTCCAACCGAGGTTCCTGCGGGGAGCGGTGTGTTGTTGAGTACTGCTGCCCTGGCGGCTGCCCACTCCTCGTCCGCGATGGTGTAGTCGCTGTCGTGGTTGCTGGCGCTGTTTTCGAAACTTGCCCATCTACTGGAACGAGGAGTATGGTCTCCGTCTCCTCTGTGCCTTGTGTTTCCTGTGTTATTGGCGACATAAACCTGATGGTGTGCCGATCTTCGGGTGGTTCCTTGGACGATGCTGTCGATACTGTCCTCTCCCGATGAATACTGGGCATTGCAGATGAACGGCGTGTCGCTCGATCCCAGCCCGTGCCTGGTGTCGCAGTTCAAGCAGTAGTACGAGGTTAACTCCGAAGATGTGGGATCGTCGGATCCTACCGACATGGAAGACACGGAACGGGGAGTCGAGGGCGCGGGTGAACTCGTCGAGTCTGTCAGACCAGCCGAAAGGTCGAGTGATGATGACGCGCTTAGACTCGTCGATATGGAAGTGGGCGATTCCAGTAGTCGAAGGATTCCTTCCGCGTTGACGTTGTAGTGGACGCTGCCGAAGGTCATCTCCGTGTTTCCTTGTAGATCTGAGAAGTTTGAGCGGGAGGAATCGCTGTGTGGGGTGAACTCATAGGAGGCGAACCTAATCGGGCTTCCCAGGTTTGGCGATGACGGTGTCGATGAAGTTGCTGATGAAGTCGCCGGTGATGTCGCCGGTGTCATGATTGGATCTGCCGATGACCGATCTTGTGCCGACAGGGTTCCCACAGACGGCGCCAATTGTCGAGGGTGCTCCTCGGCAATGCCCTCCGATAGGGGCTTAGGGTTGATGGAATCCTGCAAGCTGACACGAGACATCGGTTCACAGACAAGCGGGGAGAGCGATTTACCCAGGTTCGGGGCCCTCGATGAGGTAAAACCCTTACGTCCTGCCTGTCTGTTCTTGATTATGATGATAACGGGTTACAATGGGGTGCCGAATAGTTCGGCTGAGATCTCGTCGAGATGGCTAAGCGCTGAGGTGACCTAGCTTTAAGCTTCTGTTGGCTAAGATCGCTAAGATAGATTGTGTCCCTCAACAGCCCCTCTCCTGGCCTTTATATAGGAGGCCAAGTCTCAAGAGGTCTAATCGAGTATGACTAGGTTTACAGTAGATCTATCTCTAGACTTTCCTTGTTCGGCTCCTTCCGCGTCTTGTACTTCAAGGAATCTTCCGTTGCACCGCCCTAGTGGCCCATCTTGCCGTCGAGTGCCTTCATGGGCCTCCAACTAGGAAATACAAGATAGGGCAACATTGGTTACTGATACGTCTCCGACGTATCGATAATTTCTTATGTTCCATGCCATATTATTGATGATACCTACATGTTTTATGCACACTTTATGTCATATTTGTGCATTTTCTGGAACTAACCTATTAACAAGATGCCGAAGTGCCGGTTGTTGTTTTCTCGCTGTTTTTGGTTTCAGAAATCCTAGTAACGAAATATTCTCGGAATCGGACGAAATCAAGACCCAGGTTCCTATTTTCACCGGAAGCATCCGGAACACCCGAGAGCCGCCGGAGGGGCCCCGTGGGCCCGGATGATAGGGTGGCGCGGCCTGGGCCCCGGCCGCGCCAGCCTATGGTGCCGCCGCCTCTTCGACCCTCCGACGCTGCCCTTCCGCCTATTTAAAGCCTCCGTCGAGAAAACCCCGATGCGAAAAAACCACGATACGGAAAACCTTCCGCAGCCGCCGCCATCGCGAAGCCAAGATCCGGGGGACAGGAGTCTCCGTTCCGGCACCCCGCCGGAGCGGGGAAGTGCCCCGGAAGGCTTCTCCATCGACACCGTTGCCATCTCCACCGCCATCTTCATCACCGCTGCTGCTCCCATGAGGAGGGAGTAGTTCTCCATCGAGGCTCGGGGCTGTACCGGTAGCTATGTGGTTCATCTCTCTCCTATGTGCTTCAATACAATAATCTCATGAGCTGCCTTACATGATTGAGATTCATATGATGATGCTTGTAATCTAGATGTCATTATGCTAGTCAAGTGAGTTTTACTTATGTGATCTCCGGAGACTCCTTGTCCCACGTGTGTAAAGGTGACGAGTGTGTGCACCGTGTGGGTCTCTTAGGCTATATTTCACAGAATACTTATTCACTCGTTGAATGGCATAGTGAGGTGCTTATTTATATCTCTTTATGATTGCAATGTGTTTGTATCACAATTTATCTATGTGCTACTCTAGTGATGTGTTATTAAAGTAGTTTTATTCCTCCCGCACGTGTGCAAAGGTGACAGATGTGTGCACCGTGTTAGTACTTGGTTTATGCTATGATCATGATCTCTTGTAGATTGCGAAGTTAACTATTGCTATGATAATATTGATGTGATCTATTCCTCCTACATATGCATGAAGGTGACAAGTGTGCATGCTATGCTAGTACTTGGTTTAGTCTTTTGATCTATCTTACACTAAAGGTTACTAAAATATGAGCATTATTGTGGAGCTTGTTAACTCCGGCATTGAGGGTTCGTGTAATCCTACGCAATGTGTTCATCATCCAACAAAAGTGTAGAGTATGCATTTATCTATTCTGTTATGTGATCAATGTTGAGAGTGTCCACTAGTGAAAGTGTAATTCCTAGGCCTTGTTCCTAAATACTGCTATCGCTGCTTGTTTACTGTTTTACTGCGTTACTACTGCTGCGTTACTACTGCTTGTTTACTCGTCCTGGGCAAAGCACTTTTCCGGTGCCGTTGCTACTACTTATTCATACCACCTGTATTTCACTATCTCTTCGCCG
Source organism: Lolium rigidum (assembly GCF_022539505.1). NCBI lineage: Eukaryota > Viridiplantae > Streptophyta > Magnoliopsida > Poales > Poaceae > Lolium > Lolium rigidum. The sequence continues at coordinate 104,465 of NW_025900146.1, forward strand.
AACTAGTGCACCTATTAGGTGTGTTGGGGACACAAGAGACTTCTTGCTTTGTGGTTGCGGGGTTGCATGAGAGGGATATCTTTGACCTCTTCCTCCCCGAGTTCGATAAACCTTGGGTATCCACTTAAGGGAAACTTGCTGCTGTTCTACAAACCTCTGCTCTTGGAGGCCCAACACTCGTCTACAAGAATAGAAGCTCCCGTAGACATCAAGCTACTTTTCCGGCGCCGTTGCCGGGAGGAAAGGTAAAAGGCTCTCATACACCGGTCCCGGGTAAAGTATTTTTCTCGGCGCCGTTGTGTGTGTGCTCGAAGCTATTTCCTTTAGATCCTGCAATTGCATCTTTTTGTTTCTTGTTTACACTAGTTGGGCATAATGGACAACAATGAGCTTCTTATTCTATTTCCTGATTTAAAACATGGATTGTTTGATGCGAAAATTAAAAAACCTATGGAATCTTATTTGCATGCTGGTAGTAATATTAGTATGAACGCTTTGAACACCATTGTTGATAATAATGTAGAAAGTTCTAAGCTTGGGGAAGCTGGTTTTCATGATCTTTTTAGTCCCCCAAGCATTGAGGAGAAAATTTTCTTTGATGATACTTTGCCTCCTATTTATGATGATAAAAATAGTGGTCTTTTGTTGCTACCTACTATGGAGGATAAAGCTTGTTATGATTATACTATGCCTCCTATATTTGATGATGAGAATAATAATGATAGCTACTTTGTTGAATTTGCTCCCACTACAACTAATAAAATTGATTATGCTTATGTGGAGAGTAATAATTTTATGCATGAGACTCATGATAAGAATGCTTTATGTGATAGTTATATTGTTGAGTTTGCTCATGTTGCTATTGAAAGTTATTATGAGAGAGGAAAATATGGTTGTAAAAATTTTCATGTTACTAAAACTCCTCTCTATGTGCTGAAATTTTTGAAGCTACACTTGTTTTATCTTCCTATGCTTGTTACTTTGCTCTTCATGAACTTGTTTATTTACAAGATTCCTATGCATAGGAAGCATGTTAGACTTAAATGTGTTTTGAATTTGCCTCTTGATGCTCTCTTTCGCTTCAACTACTATTTCTTGCGAGTGCATCATTAAAACTGCTGAGCCCATCTTAACGGCTATAAGGAAAGAACTTCTTGGGAGATAACCCATGTGTTATTTTGCTACAGTACTTTGTTTTATATTTGTGTCTTGGAAGTTGTTTACTACTGTAGCAACCTCTCCTTATCTTAGTTTTGAGTTTTGTTGTGCCAAGTAAAGTCTTTGATAGTAAAGTAAGTACTAGATTTGGATTACTGCGCAGTTCCAGATTTCTTTGCTGTCACGAATCTGGGTCTACCTCCCTGTAGGTAGCTCAGAAAATTAAGCCAATTTACGTGCATGATCCTCAGATATGTACGCAACTTTCATTCAATTTGAGCATTTTCATTTGAGCAAGTCAGGTGGCCTAATAAAATCCATATTTACGGACTGTTCTGTTTTGACAGATTCTGCCTTTTTATTTCGCATTGCCTCTTTTGCTATGTTGGATGAATTTCTTTGATCCATTAATGTCCAGTAGCTTTATGCAATGTCCAGAAGTGTTAAGAATGATTGTGTCACCTCTGAACATGTTTATTTTTATTGTGCACTAACCCTCTAATGAGTTGTTTCGAGTTTGGTGTGGAGGAAGTTTTCAAGGATCAAGAGAGGAGTATGATGCAATATGATCAAGGAGAGTGAAAGCTCTAAGCTTGGGGATGCCCCGGTGGTTCACCCCTGCATATTCTAAGAAGACTCAAGCGTCTAAGCTTGGGGATGCCCAAGGCATCCCCTTCTTCATCGACAACATTATCGGGTTCCTCCCCTGAAACTATATTTTTATTCCGTCACATCTTATGTACTTTGCTTGGAGCGTCGGTTTGTTTTTGTTTTTTGTTTTGTTTGAATAAAATGGATCCTAGCATTCACTTTGTGGGAGAGAGACACGCTCCGCTGTAGCATATGGACAAATATGTCCTTAGGCTCTACTCATAGTATTCATGGCAAAGTTTCTTCGTTAAATTGTTATATGGTTGGAATTGGAAAATGCTACATGTAGTAACTCTAAAATGTCTTGGATAATTTGATACTTGGCAATTGTTGTGCTCATGATTAAGCTCTTGCATCATATGCTTTGCACCTATTAATGAAGAAATACTTAGAGCTTGCTAATTTGGTTTGCATATTTGGTTTCTCTAGAGTCTAGATAACATCTAGTATTGAGTTTTGAACAACAAGGAAGACGGTGTGGAGTCTTATAATGTTTACAATATGTCTTTTATGTGAGTTTTGCTGTACCGTTCATCCTTGTGTTTGTTTCAAATAACCTTGCTAGCCTAAACCTTGTATCGAGAGAGAATACTTCTCATGCATCCAAAATCCTTGAGCCAACCACTATGCCATTTGTGTCCACCATACCTACCTACTACATGGTATTTATCCGCCATTCCAAAGTAAATTGCTTGAGTGCTACCTTTAAAATTCCATCATTCACCTTTGCAATATATAGCTCATGGGACAAATAGCTTAAAAACTATTGTGGTATTGAATATGTACTTATGCACTTTATCTCTTATTAAGTTGCTTGTTGTGCGATAACCATGCTTCTGGGGACACCATCAACTATTCTTTGTTGAATATCATGTGAGTTGCTATGCATGTCCGTCTTGTCTGAAGTAAGAGAGATCTACCACCTTTATGGTTGGAGCGTGCATATTGTTAGAGAAGAACATTGGGCCGCTAACTAAAGCCATGAATCATGGTGGAAGTTTCAGTCTTGGACACATATCCTCAATCTCATATGAGAATAATAATTGTTGCCACATGCTTATGCATTAAAGAGGAGTCCATTATCCGTTGTCCATGTTGTCCCGGTATGGATGTCTAAGTTGAGAATAATCAAAAGCGAGAAATCCAAAATGCGAGCTTTCTCCTTAGACCTTTGTACAGGCGGCATGGAGGTACCCCATTGTGACACTTGGTTAAAACATGTGCATTGCAAAGATCCGGTAGTCCAAGCTAATTAGGACAAGGTGCGGGCACTATTAGTATACTATGCATGAGGCTTGCAACTTGTAAGATATAATGTACATAACTCATATGCTTTATTACTACCGTTGACAAAATTGTTTCATGTTTTCAAAATAAAAGCTCTAGCACAAATATAGCAATCGATGCTTTCCTCTTTGAAGGACCATTCTCTTTTACTTTTATGTTGAGTCAGTTCACCTATCTCTCTCCACCTCAAGAAGCAAACACTTGTGTGAACTGTGCATTGATTCCTACATACTTGCATATTGCACTTGTTATATTACTCTATGTTGACAATTATCCATGAGATATACATGTTACAAGTTGAAAGCAACCGCTGAAACTTAATCTTCCTTTGTGTTGCTTCAATACCTTTACTTTCATTTATTGCTTTATGAGTTAACTCTTATGCAAGACTTATTGATGCTTGTCTTGAAGTACTATTCATGAAAAGTCTTTGCTTTATGATTCACTTGTTTACTCATGTCATTACCATTATTTTGATCGCTGCATCCACTACATATGTTTACAAATAGTATGATCAAGGTTATGATGGCATGTCACTTCAGAAATTATCTTTGTTATCGTTTTACCTGCTCGGGACGAGCAGAACTAAGCTTGGGGATGCTTGATACGTCTCCGACGTATCGATAATTTCTTATGTTCCATGCCATATTATTGATGATACCTACATGTTTTATGCACACTTTATGTCATATTTGTGCATTTTCTGGAACTAACCTATTAACAAGATGCCGAAGTGCCGATTCTTGTTTTCTGCTGTTTTTGGTTTCAGAAATCCTAGTAACGAAATATTCTCGGAATCGGACGAAATCAAGACCCGGGTTCCTATTTTCACCGGAAGCATCCAGAACACCCGAGAGCCGCCGGAGGGGGTCCTGTGGGCCCCGGATGATAGGGTGGCGCGGCCCGGGCCCCGGCCGCGCCGGCCTATGGTGCCGCCGCCTCTTCGACCCTCCGACGCTGCCCTTCCGCCTATTTAAAGCCTCCGTCGAGAAAACCCCGATGCGAAAAAACCACGATACGGAAAACCTTCCGCAGCCGCCGCCATCGCGAAGCCAAGATCTGGGGGACAAGAGTCTCCGTTCCGGCACCCTGCCGGAGCGGGGAAGTGCCCCCGGAAGGCTTCTCCATCGACACCGCTGCCATCTCCACCGCCATCTTCATCACCGCTGCTGCTCCCATGAGGAGGGAGTAGTTCTCCATCGAGGCTCGGGGCTGTACCGGTAGCTATGTGGTTCATCTCTCTCCTATGTGCTTCAATACAATAATCTCATGAGCTGCCTTACATGATTGAGATTCATATGATGATGCTTGTAATCTAGATGTCATTATGCTAGTCAAGTGAGTTTTACTTATGTGATCTCCGGAGACTCCTTGTCCCACGTGTGTAAAGGTGACGAGTGTGTGCACCGTGTGGGTCTCTTAGGCTATATTTCACAGAATACTTATTCACTGTTGAATGGCATAGTGAGGTGCTTATTTATATCTCTTTATGATTGCAATGTGTTTGTATCACAATTTATCTATGTGCTACTCTAGTGATGTGTTATTAAAGTAGTTTTATTCCTCCTGCACGTGTGCAAAGGTGACGAGTGTGTGCACCGTGTTAGTACTTGGTTTATGCTATGATCATGATCTCTTGTAGATTGCGAAGTTAACTATTGCTATGATAATATTGATGTGATCTATTCCTCCTACATATGCATGAAGGTGACAGTGTGCATGCTATGCTAGTACTTGGTTTAGTCTTTTGATCTATCTTACACTAAAGGTTACTAAAATATGAGCATTATTGTGGAGCTTGTTAACTCCGGCATTGAGGGTTCGTGTAATCCTACGCAATGTGTTCATCATCCAACAAAAGTGTAGAGTATGCATTTATCTATTCTGTTATGTGATCAATGTTGAGAGTGTCCACTAGTGAAAGTGTAATCCCTAGGCCTTGTTCCTAAATACTCGCTATTGCTGCTTGTTTACTTGTTTCTATCGCGTTACTACTGCTGCGTTACTACTGCTTGTTTACTCGTCCCGGGCAAAACACTTTTCCGGTGCCGTTGCTACTACTTATTCATACCACCTGTATTTCACTATCTCTTCGCCGAACTAGTGCACCTATTAGGTGTGTTGGGGACACAAGAGACTTCTTGCTTTGTGGTTGCAGGGTTGCATGAGAGGGATATATTTGTCCTCTTCCTCCCTGAGTTCGATAAACCTTGGGTATCCACTTAAGGGAAACTTGCTGCTGTTCTACAAACCTCTGCTCTTGGAGGCCCAACACTGTCTACAAGAATAGAAGCTCCCGTAGACATCAGTTACCCGAAGGGTAATGCCCACGTCAACCGACCTCGCCCTTCGCCTATTTATTCACGATCTCGGGAAATCTAAACACCCGAGCCTCCATCCACGAAACGTTCCGTCGCAGTCGCCATCGCCGACCCTAGCTCGGGAGGGTTCTGAAGCTCTTCCCGGCACCCTGCCGGAGGGGGAGATCACCACCGGAGGCCTCTACATCGCCATGCTCGCATCTGAAGTGATGCGTGAGTAGTTCATCCCTGAACTACGGGTCCATAGCAGTAGCTAGATTGTTGTCTTCTCCAATTTGTGCCTCATGTTTAGATCTCGTGAGCTACCTATCATGATAAGATCATCTTTATGTAATGCTACATGTTGTGTTTGTTAGGATCTGATGAATACTGAATACTATGTTGAGATCGATAGTATACTTTTCATATGTTATTTGTGATCTTGCATGCTCTCTGTTGCTAGTAGATACTCTAGACAAGTAAATGCTTGTGACTCCAAGAGGGAGTATTTATGCTCGATAGTAGGTTTATGCCTCTAGTTTTCTGGAAGAGTGACAATAACTTTTAAGATTGTAGATGTGTTGTTGCTACTAGGGAGAAAATAATAATGTTTTATCCAAGGGTGATTCTATTTTTTCTTTACACACATTGCTTAATGCGATAATTTGTTGCTTGCAACTTAATACTGGAAGGGGTTCGTTATGATAACCGGAAGGTGGATTATTAGTCATAGACGCAGTTGGATTACGGTCTATGTATTATGTTGTAATGCCCAAACGAATCTCATAGTAATCATCTTATCATGTATGATCTTTGTTATGTCAATTGCACAACTGTAATTTGTTCACCCATCATGTTATTTATCTTTGTGGAGAGACACCTCTAGTGAACTGTGGACCCCGGTCCTTTCTTTTACACTGATACAATCATCATGTTTTGTTTACTTACTGCAAGCAATGTTCTCTTTAATTCCACTACAAACAAACATCTCTTTCCACACTATACATTTAATCCTTTGTGTTCAGCATAACCGGTGAGATTGACAACCTCACTGTAAGTTGGGGCAAAGTATTTTGGTTATGTTGTGCGTAGGCTCCACGTTGTTGCTGATGCCGGTAGTGCGCCCTGCCACAAGTTAGCTAGCAACACCTTCAGAAGTCACGCATTTCTCCTAGTGGTCGATTAAACCTTGGTTTCTTACTAAGGAAAAACTTGCTACTGTGCTCTTCATACCTTCCTCTTGGGGTTCCCCAGCGGTGTGCTCTCTGCACTCATCACCGCACATCCTCCACTGTAGCGCCGCCTCCACACAGCCCTACGCCTTTGCCATTAGCAGCGCCGGACGCGGCCATCCTACGGCGCCTCCACCTCCCCCGGTCGAGAGCTCCGACGAGGAGAACGAGGAAAGCGTGGACAACGTCACCGAGGTGGCCATGGACGTGAAGTTCATGGCTGACGCGGAGCAGGAAGCAAAGGAGGAGCGGGCAGCCCACGCGACGTTCGACGCTGGGCAGGAACGCCATAGGGAGGCGGCCGCCGCAGAGGATCACTCCTCCGAATTCAAATAGTCCGGTGACTCTGACGGTCCTGATCCGAAGGAGAAGGTGGCAGAGCAGAGGGCTTTAGTCGAGTCCTTCGAGATGCTCAAAAAGGCCGAGGATGTCGCCAACGAGGCGCTGGGGCAGCGCCTGCAAGAGAATGCGGCGGCCCACCGAGCTCTGGCGACCGCACGGCGGATAGAGAGGTGGGCGGCGGAGAAGCTAATGAGAAGGGCGGGAGGCAACGACGATGCCGGGCCATCAACCGCCCCGAGGGGCGACTAGTTTAGGAATTTGTTCTTGCTTCTTGTTTTCTGTACGTACATTTCTTGCATTTGAGCTATTAAAAAAGTGTTGAAAAACAATATGAGGCATTTCCAAGCGCAAACCGACGAGTGGTTAAAAACGACCGTTTTCGTGCATGTGTGGCCCCCGTTGGAGACACACTTAAGTGTGAACTGGTGGATAGACATAAACACGCCGACCTACGCCAGCGTGCAAAATAAATTCAGAAGGTATGGCAGCACAGGGACGGGATCCTCTAACGTTGAGTTCCAAAGTCAGGTAAGGAAAATGCTTATTATCCGTCGGAGGCTCACGGGTTTCTAGCCTCCGGGTTCCTGGCCGTCTGATGCAACCATCCCGTGGACTTGATTGCTGTGGGCCCTACCTCCCTTTTCCTCTTGTACGCATCGTTATCCTCCGACGAATCGAGAAGCGGAGCCTCCATGAACGCGCCGCCGCCGGCCATCCCCGACGAGCCTGCCCCCAGCTTGCTCCTTCGCCGGCCTCCCCCTCCCCGTGTGCTCCTCCGCTGGTCTTCTCCTCTCCGGGCGCTCCTCCTCCGCCAGTCCGCCACGCCCCGCTCCCGAGCTGCTCGTCCACCAAAGTCCAGCGCGTCGCGCCCCGAGCCACTCCTCCACGGGCACGCCCCACCCCCCGAGCTGCTCCTCTGCCCGCGCTCGCCGCCGCAGTGCCTCTCTCGTCGGAGCACCTCCACCGAGCGCGCTCTGTACTGGGGCCGGCACCGATCCGGCGAGGTCGTGCGCCGCCGCTTCCGTTCCCGGCGGCGGTCAACCTCTACAGGAGCGCGGTGCTAGCTCCTTTCCTCACGACGGCCGGCCTCGACAGCACCGCATCCTTCCTCCACGGCGTCGGCTTTGTCCGCCGCGATGGCCGCCGCCTCCTTCCCCCACGGCCTCCACCAGAGCTGCAAACGACATCGCCAGGAGCTGCAAATGGCATCCGGGTGAGCTGCCTTCGGCATGGCCGGGAGCTGCAACTGGCCTCCGCCGGAGCTTCAATAGGCATCGACGGAGCTGCAAACAGCCTCCGCCCGGGCTGCAAGCGGCCACCACCGGAGTTGCAAACGGCCTCCGACCGGGCTGCAATCGGCATGGCCGGGAGCTGCAAATGGACTTTGCCCGAGCTGCAACTGGCGTCCGCCGGAGCTTCAATAGGGCATTGACGGGAGCTGCAGACGCCCTCCGCTCGGGTTGTAAGCGGCCGCCGCGCCGGAGCTGCAAACTGCCTCCACCGAAGCTGCAAACGGGCTCCGGCTGACCTGCAATCGACATCGATGGGAGCTGCAAAGGACCATCGACCGGCGGCAGCGCTGCTGCAACCCGCGTCGGTGGACCTGCAAAGGAGCACCGCCGGAGCTGGACGCCGCCGCTGGCGCATAGCGACAGGGTCGGCAGACCGCAGTGACGGCCCTACCATCGGGTGGAGGCGGTATTGCAAGGAGAGGGCGTTGATGCTGCGGTGGTGCTGCCGACCGGAGTTGACGCGTCTCCGACGAGTTTTTTTGCTAGATGAACCATTTTATTTTATTTCTAGATGAACCATTTTTTTGCTTCAATGAAGCAAAAGCGGGACTTTTTTGCTGCGACAAAATAAAGTCTGAAGAATCATCGCAGCTCTTCTTCTTTTTTAGTCGAACCGTTTTTTGCTTCAATGAAGCAAAAGCGGGGCTTTTTTTGCTTCAATGAAGCAAAAGTGGGATTTTGAGACAAAACTGAGCTCTTCTTCTATTTTTTAATCGAACCGTTTTTTTGCTTCAATGAAGCAAAAGCGGGGCTATTTTTGCTTCAATGAAGCAAAAGCGGGATTTTGAGATAAAACTGAACACAGAAGTTGATCTAACGGTTCAAATTGATTTGATCCAACGGTGAAAGACCCGGAGGCTGGGGGGTTTGCAGCCTCCGGAGGATCCTCAGCACTTTCCGTCAGGTAAGCTACAGTATCCTGACTTTTCTTCTTCCAAATCATATGATTAATACCAAAACGATTTAAATTATTTTACATAATACAAATTTATGTTATGAATTTAGAGTAATTACATACAGGGAAAATTATGGTGTAAAAAAACTTAGTTTAAACTTTTATTTCTACAGTAATTGTCTACAGTACATAGTAGGCTATAATTTCCTGACTTTGCTTCCTCATTTTCCCTGACTTGCCTCCTCAACGTTAGAGGAGCTGGTTCCGGCAGCACAATGTACAAAGTTGCAGCTTCGTAGGACGGGCAACCCCAACCCCGATACCAAGAAGGAGACACATGACAGATAATCTGACGCGGCGTATCCCCGATGCAGACCGTATATACCGGAGCATGTCGCAGCACACGGCTCCCTAGCATCAACACGGCACACGGAGCAAGAGTATCCCCTAGCTAAGCTAGAACCTAGGCAAGAAAACTTCAACACGGATGCCGATGGCCGTCTCTCTGCTCTGCTCACTAGTCCCTACCGCCATCATCAGATACTAATCCGTTTGTTTGACAAGATCGATGCCTGCCGTGACAGACCAGAGACATTCGTGCAATCGCGTCCGAGTATCTTGGCCACATCACGTTGACGCTGAAGCCAAGTTTGGAGTAGAGCATTGCTAGGAGGAGTACTATACTTTACAAAAACATCGGATTCCCGTGCTGCTGCTGCCTGTGCAAGCCACTCCAAAACAAACAACAAAACGGGTCATGGAGTTCTAACGCTAGCAAACCAGCTGATCAACCCTGAGAAGTCTAATTAAAGTCTAAACCCTGCAGCAGAGTGTACATAGCGTGCGCAGTGAGGTAGCTAGGCCATTTGCCCCGGAAGATGACGATCGCCCCGCAGCATCGCCGCCTTGTCCTCCTCCTGCTCCTGGTCCGCCGCCACCCCCATCGCCGCCACCGTCGACCAGACGTCGGCGCCGTTGCCGTTGCCTCCGCCGGCGACGTGGTCCGTGCAGGCGACCGGCACCAGGCACAGCCCGCGGCTCCGGAGGTCGCTCGGCGCCCGGGGTGGCTCCTGCATGCGAAACCAGACGTCAGATCACGTACTAGGAGTAACTCGACAGCGACGGCACATAGCTAGAGAGCTCTGCGGCGGATCTAATGGCGTCGGCAGCTCGATCGGGCGAGGACGTACCGGGGCGCGCGGCGCAGAGGGCGGCAGGCGCTGCATGTACGGCGAGCTCAGTACCTGGCACCAAGAAAAGCGACCGCCGAGCCGGTACAGTGTCAGTAGCGGTAGACAGGCCTAGCTTAGCTCCATGGTGTACGTACGTTGACGGCAAGCGTACAACAATACTGTTCGAGTATACTACGGTCGCAGCAAGTAGTAATAATAATGCATGTATAGTAGGCACCAGCAGTATAGTACTCCAGTACGTATACGTACCTGAACCTGTTCGTGCAGGAAGCGTATGTAGCCGAGCGCCTCGTGCAGGACGGAAGCGGTGTCGGTCTGCCGAGCCAGCCGCGGCGGCAGGTTGGGCCCATGCAGTTCATATCCATCCGTCAGTCAAAGGTCAAAACTCAAAAGGAGGAGAGACAGCAGCTTCAATGACACATAGTCTGGCTTAATTACTGTACTTTTACCTACTCATCAGTACTCGATGCGAAATTTGCAGAAAAGAGGAAATCATGTACAGTACGTATGCAAGCATCAGTTGATGTTAACGACGTGTGTCTTTGACCACTCTATATTTTGGTAGCAGTAAAACCACTGTAAATTTACCAAAATCCATTTTGAGTGAGATTTTACTGTGAGAGAGTTTTATCGAGGGTAATTTACAGACGTTGCACAGGGATGGACAGGCAAGGCAAGTACGTAAGGCAGAGATATACAGAGATGATAAAGAGCGTATCGCCAAAAAACGCTAAAAAGCTGGATGAAAAGAAGCTTTTGCCCTTTTCGCTTTCTTACCTTGCCGAACGGAGAAACCAGCTGCTGCAGCGCCAGGATCCGCTCCCCCAGCCGCTCCCTCCTCACCTGCCACACCACAGCCAAAGTTCAGTAACTTTTTTTTTACCGGATGATGATTAGGTAGTTAATCCATCCCAAGAACCGGACACTAATCATGTCACAGATCAATATGGTCACGGTTGATTACTGATTAATTTGTGGGACTGTGGAAGAACTTACCCTGGGCCTCTTGTTTCCAGCAGCGGCGGCAGGTGCAGCAGCAGCCTTCCTCTGATCGCTGCTTCTCGATCCCTTCTTCTGAACAAACATCAACACAACCATTACATAATCATTCGACAAAAAAAATACTTACTCAATGATGCAACTTGCAGCAAAAACCCTTTGATAAATCTTTGCAAGAAAACGACGAACAGATTCACTCGAAAACACATCGATCAACACTCAACAGTGCAAGGAGACATCATCAAACGAATTTGGTTTGTTCAACAAAAAGAATCAGGAAATTTCTGTGACAGAGTCCCCGAGCTAAACGCACCTTGGGCGGCTGCGGCTTGGGAGCGGAGACGGCGGTGGCGGTGGGCGAGGACGACATGGAGGAGATGGAGGAGGAGCACTCGGTGGTGGGGCTGGACTTCTGCGGGACGGCCACCGGGACCGGCACCGCGTGGCCGCCGCCGGCTCCGTGGTAGTAGTACTGGAGCGCCCCGAACATGTCGCCGCCGGCGCCGGGGTACTGCTGCTCCGCCCGGCCGCCGAAGCTGAGGATGTGGCGGTACGGGCCCGCCAGAGGAGGCAGGTACGAGGCGCAGGTGTGAGAAGCGGCGGCGGCGTGGGTGCTGGAGTTGGTGGTGGTCGAGACGGCGGCGGAGGAGAGGTAGGGGGAGGACGGCGACGGGCAGAGGAAGTAGTCGGCCATGGCCTCGTCCCCGAGTCCCAGCATGTCCATGTACCCTCTCCCTCCCGCCTCCGCCATGATCTCCTCTTCCTTCACCATGATCTCCAGCTCGTCCTGCCTGCCACACCACACCACACCACCGGATTATGAGCAAGAGGAAAACACCCAAGATTCACGGAGATGATCTCGGCACGCAAGAACGGAGTCGAGAAAGTACCGGCCGGGGTCGGTCCTGTTCTTGCCTTGGGTCAAAGAAGTTTCGCGCCTTCCTTCCGCCGCTGCAGCGCTCTGCGAGCAGCACTGTGTTCAGAGTTCGGACCTCACGCGCACCTAGGCTGACACGAGCTTAAAAACGCTTCCACTTCTGAGCGTGGGGAGAAGCACGAGATTTGGGAGAGAGATGAGAGGGAGGATCGAGGTGGACCACGGTCGCCTCCTCGTGTACAGGTACGACCGAGGATGACCTTGGGGTAGGTGTGGGGACAGCTTGTCAGTACACTGTTTCAGTGTTGAAAGCGTTTAAGATATCTTTACAACTGAAAAGTGGATGCTAAAATACTAGCTTGAGAGAAAATAAAGGCTGGCCTCATCGCAGATCTTGTTTCATGTTTGGCTCGGAATAGCAAACATTAATTGTTTTTCCTTCTTTCTTTGATCAGAGCACCAAGATATTCGACCGCTCAGTACAAAAGTTACTGACAGAAGGCAACCAAATTTTACCATAGTACTCCGTCTATAAATAGATGTCTCAACTTTGTCAAAATATGAATGTATCTAGACTCATTTTAGTATCTAGATACATTTAAATTTGTCCTAAGTTGAGACATCTTTTATAGACGGAGGTTAGTATAAGCAATTTCGTCAAAAATGGAATCCATCAGGCTTTTTTTTTTGGCGAAACCCAGTACAGACGCTCACACATACTCCCTCCGTCCACAGATAAGTGTACATGCGAAGTTTTCAAGACAAATTATGGATTGAGGTAAAAAATAAACTGGGAAGATGCAAGTCAATATCTCTCCTCTTTAATTATTTCACCTCCAATAAGCTAACGTGTAGAAATCAAGGAAAACATGTGATGAATGTTATTGGGTTTGATTTTCGTGCGATGAGAGAGAAACAATTTTTGCTACTTTAATGTGCATTAGAAACATAGAAGTACGCTCTTTTGTGGACATAGTTTTAAACTAGATGTCCACTTATTTATGGACGGAGGGAGTACGTACATATACTCACCCCTATGAACACACCTACACCCTAACCCTTTTAACATCTCCAAGAGATTGAGTCCAAAAAACTGATTTGATGGTTCATCTAAAAAATCACATTTTACAATTCAAAATTTATAATACTAACTTTGTGTTTAAAAGTAAGTGTTTTAGTTTTATCTAGATATGGATGTAGTAAGGCACTTATTTTTATACTGAGAGAGTATTATAAACAAAAATTTAATCATATGTATAACAAACAAGCAAAGAATGATGACGCTTGCTCTGTTTGAATTCACATATTTTAGGTTTTGGCAAAGTCTATAACAAACAAGTTTGGTAAAAAAAATCGCAAATCAAGGGTGGATTCCATTTTGTATGTGTATTTATGACAAATATTGCCCCATTTATCTTACATTTCTATTGGAATATATCATCTAAAAATTGTCTGGAAACTATTTCACCGCCTTTTAGCATTTTGTATGTTCTCTTAGATGGACCAATGTGTTAGATAGATGTGAGAGGACAACAATGTGTAAAACTTTGAGTGAGTCATCAACGATCATGTCAAGTATCATCTAATACTCAAATCTTGATCCTCGCATTGCACCTTGCCCAAAAGACACGCATAGAGAAGATGGTCCAAAGTTTCTTAAAATAGGTACTTTGTCCGAAATTTCACTAGTGAGGTAACACAAGAAACTAGTGTAATTCACTTTATAATTATTAATTTCATTTTTCATCTTACAAAATTTATTTTGCATATTATGAAGAAAAGTCAAAGAAGGCTAAATGCACGGCAACTATAGTAATCTCAATTTGATGCATGTAATTTTGTTCATGTCGGTGACAAACAAAAGATTCTGTTATTGCTGAATTTTTTTAAAAGGTCATATGATAAAACCAATATGTTGATGGTTATGTTATAAATCTAACTATCCATGTACTAACAAGTAACAACACAAGATACCACTGAATGAGAACTAATTTTTCTCCTATATTCAACGAATATTGTACAACTTGATACACATCACATTGTCATAGCATTCTAGCACATGAGCACTAAGATTCAAAAATATGGTGCAAATTTCCTCTCTAGAATGTGAGATCCACAAGAAGACGGAAAAATGTAATAGTGTGTGGCCAGGGATGTTGCCCAAATTGCAAATATGTGTGATTGGTGTGCTTGGAGATATGCTACTCCCTCCGGCCCATATTAATTGACGCACTTCAAGAGTACAATTGTATTGGACGCAGCTCAAGAGTACATTTGTACCGAACATAGTATATCGATATGCCAATTAATTTGGGTTGGAGAGAGTACTATATTTTACATATAGAAATATTGATAAAATGTAATATTCTATTTTCATTAATAAAATTATTCTCCTTCGATTGCATGATCCTAACCTTTAGGCCTTTTCAGACATATAAGCATTTCATAGATTTTTTTAGGACTCCGATCTTTAGAATTATTTTCTATGGATCCTCGTTGGATCAAATGAATGGTGCTACCCAAATTGATATGTATTGGACTCCTATGTCTCAATTTCATTGGAATTTGAACATCCACTCCAACCTATTTTTTAGACTCAAGTGCGTAGGATCGAGATACTTCTTTTGTTTTTTTTGTTTTATCAAAATGAACATTCATGTAGTTTTCATGTGTCTTACGATTCTCTGTGTTGCACGAGCAAACTATGTGATCCACGTGTTTTTTCTATTCTTGTGTTATTCATCCATATATTCCAAAGAGACCCTTAAATGAAAAAAAAAGATGGTGTCGCCATTTAATTTAGAGCTAGTATGTTTGTAAATACTTTAAAAACAAGTCATATTTCCAACTTTATTGGATTAAAGTAACAAATAATTTCTCCATTCAAATAAAAACAAGACATTTTCCAACCATACTGGATAAAAACAACACATAGTTCCTCCACCCGAATTAAAAAAACAAGGCATCTTTCCAACCATAGCGGATAAAAATGACAAATTGCTTCCCCATACGGATAAAAGAAAACTATCTTTTTCATCGTCACGGAAATGAATAGACTGTTAGTTCGGAGAACACCAAGTTTAATATCGTTAAGTCGATTGTCGGGGGTGTTCCTCGACAATGTCCTCCGATAGGGACTTAGGGTTGATGGAATCCTGCAAGCTGATACGAGACATCGGTGCACAGACAAACGGGGGGAACGATTTACCCAGGTTCGGGGCCCTCGATGAGGTAAAACCCTTACGTCCTGCTTGTCTGTTCTTGATTATAATGAAAACGGTGTTACAATGGGGTGCCGAATAGTTCGGCTGTGATCTCGTCGAGATAGCTAATCGCTAGGGTTACCTAGTTCTAAGCTTCTGTTGGCTAAGATCGCTAAGATTGGTCGTGTCCTCGATAGCCCCTCTCCTGGCCTTTATATAGGTGGCCAGGTCCCGAGAGGTTTAATCGAGTACGGGTAGGTTTACAATAGATCTATCTCTAATCTTTCCTTCTTCGGCTCTTTCCATGTCTTGTACTTCAAGTAATCTTTCGTCGTACCGTCCTAGTGGCCCATCTTGCCTTCGAGTGCCTTCATGGGCCTCCACCTGGGCCGTATAGGGTAGAGCAATAGTGGTTACCCGAAGGGTAATGCCCACGTCAGTAGCCCCCGAGTGTCTAGCCGAACATAGTTCGGGTAGAGACTGAAGCATGTCTTCTTCCGAACTCCTTTTCCTTGACCGTTCTTGCATTTCTTCTGTCTTCTATCGGGTGCGCGTCAGCGCTCCCGATGGGAGTAGCCCCCGAGTCTAGGTACGGATGCTCGTGATCCGTGCGTAGACTCAAGTTGTACCACTCGAACACCTTCTTCTGCCGAAGCTTTTTCTGCAAGCCTCTTGTAATGCATTCGATACATTTTCTTCATGCAAGGGATATCGAATAACGTGCCCAACTTTTGTTGGCTAACTGCCGAAGGCAAAACAACGTTACCCTACACAGAATCAAGTCCCCGGGCATGATCCTGGAGTGCGAAAAAAGTCCTGTCGGGTGCGCATCCAGCGCTCCCGATGGGAGTAGCCCCCGAGTCTGGGCGCGGGCGTATTATGCCTGGGCGCAGACTTGAGTCAACCATATCCTTCGAGTCTTCATTTTTATCGGGTGCGCGACAGCGCTCCCGATGGGAGTAGCCCCCGAGCCTAAGTGCGGATGCTTGCAATCCGCGCATAGGCTCAAATTGATCACCCGATCTTTTCTTATCCCTTCGCATGCAATCATCCTTCATGACGTCATTGATGACGTTTTTCTGTCCCCTTGATTCTGACTGATAAGACATGACCTGCCAGCCTTGTTTTCAAGCGATTCCTGCTCCTCTTTACACGGTTAACAAGGCACCTCCTCGATTTCCGCGATCACTAACTGGGGAAAGGCCCATTTTACAAACAGGAAGCCTTCTTTAAGAGATAAAAAATCCCTCTTATTCTCCTCCATTCATCTTCTTCGTCGTTCTTGCCCTTCTTGTGTTCGTGACTGGAGCTCGCGCCGCCACCACTATCTCTCTGATTCGTTCAGATCTCGCAATGGTGAAGAAGAAAATCCCTAGTGCCGCCGCCAGATCTTCTTCGGTTCTTGCGAAAGAGGTCGCTCCCAACGCTCCTCCTCCAGCTCCGGCGCCGCCGGCGCCACCAAGCTCAATAACCAAGCCTGGCGATTGGACAGCCTCGACCGTCACCAAGCGTGACGAGAAAAGGTCCCGAAGTCTGGGACTGATCTCCTCTGATGAGGGGAACGTAATCTTTCCGAGTGCGATTTCTCGACCTAATCCCCCTGCCGGCTTTACCGTGATGTTCCTGTCGTTCTTGTACCGAGGCCTTTCCCTTCCTGTTCACGAATTCCTCCTCTATCTCCAGACGAACCTACGAAGTCCAATTGTGGCAACTCACTCCCAATTCGATTCTTCACGTTGCTGTGTTCATTACCCTCTGCGAAGCATATCTGGGCGTCGAGCCCCACTTTGGTTTGTGGAAGAAGATCTTTTACGTGAAGAGATACAGCAGTAGCAATGGATCTTTTGTCACCGGAGGAGTAGGATTCGTAGCTCGTTCAGATGTTAATTACTTCAATTTTCCAATGAGAGAGTCCGTGCAAGGGTGGAGATTGAAGTGGTTCTACATCAAGGATTCTCCGTTACCCGAATGCCAGCTCCCTCGCTTTGTCGACGTCCTTGAAGCTAAGCCTAAGAATTCTTGGAAAAATGTCCTCTCTCCCGACGAAAAAACAACAGTCGATGAGTTATTTGCCAGATTCCTTCGGATCAAGGAAGCTGACAGGCAAACCATGGTCGGTACAGAAGTAGCGGCAGTGTTTCTGAAACGTCGAGTCCAACCAGTCATGGCTAGGGTCCACCCGATGTGGTTGTATTCAGGCCCAAAAGATGAAACTAGAATCAATGCTGCCGAATTATCAGAAAAGGAACTACTTGATGAAGTCCGTCGCCTCACTTCCTTTATTCAAGAGGATTCGATCCCGCTAGTGTCTCCATATATTCCTTTCGATGCTGATCACCCAGCACCAGAGGTAATTCCCCCCTTAAAGTCTTGATATGCTGTTACCGACATATATTACCGTGATCTTTATTTACTTTTCCTTTCAACAGACTGACACAGCCTCCAAGGATTCTCATAACTTGCCAAACGACACTTCCGAAGGAAGAGGCTCTTCAGAACCTGTTGACTTTCGTACTGTTGAACACACAAGCCCATTCGACGAGCCTGATGAACCGATAAATTCTGAAACTGTCCATGCCAATTTCCGCCCACCAGCCGGTGATACCTGCGACACAGAGGGATCAGTGCGCAATGACGACTCTGATCACAATGCCTTTGTTGATGCAGCTGCGGAGGAAACCAGGGCTTCTCCTAAGAAGAGATCGATCGGCGGTTTTGCCGACGAAGATGACCTCCTTGATTTGTAAGTGCTTTTCTTCTTACTTTTTCAAATTCTTCTGATAATCTTGATTAATCGAATCTTCCTTGCAGTGATGATACTTTCATTGAGCCTCCGCCCAAGAAGGCCAGATCTGACGCCGTTTCGCCGACCGCTGCAGCTTCCGAAGCTTCGGCTCCCAAAGCGGCTCCTGTGGTGCAGGCATCGACTGCCTCCTCTCTTTCCAAAGGG
The DNA here is from genome assembly GCF_022539505.1 of Lolium rigidum. Lineage (NCBI taxonomy): Eukaryota > Viridiplantae > Streptophyta > Magnoliopsida > Poales > Poaceae > Lolium > Lolium rigidum. The sequence continues at coordinate 122,844 of NW_025900146.1, forward strand.
AAAGATGCTCCTGCTGCTGCTGCAGCTCCTTCTCCTGTAAGTCTTTGTTGATTTTAACAAGAATCTTTTGGAATGTGCCCTTTGCTTAACAATCTCTGTAAATCATTCCCTTTCTTTAAGGATCTTCGAGGTGTGATATCCTCTTTGGAGGCTTTTGCCTCTCAATTCACCTCTCTGGAGGCGGACAAGATTCGGCTGCAGGAGGAGGCTAGGTCTTCCTCTTCAAAGTTGGATGGCGCCATCAAAAAGGCCGCCGTAGCCCGCCAGGAGGTCGACTCCTTGAAAGAGGAGCTGAACAAGCTGAAGGAGCGGCTGAAGGAGGAGGAAGCTCGGGCGGCAGAAAAGGCTGAACTCCTCCGTCAATCTGCTTTGGCCCTGCTTGGTAAGTCCCTTTATTCCTTATATATCATTACTTTTTATGGTTCTGCTTCTTCGTCAATGATTTCCTTTGACTACTTGCAGAAGCTGCCGACATCCCTGCTACTGCTTTGGACAAAGTTCCGAGCAACTCTCCGGCAAATGGTGTGTCGACGGTTCTCGCCGCTCACCAACTCACCCGGGTGCTCCTTGACAAAGGAAAGGGTGCTCTGGCGCGGATGCACTCGATGATACTCCCCAAGGCCACGCAGGGAAGACTGCAGGGCAGTTAATCGATGCTTTCGCAATCGACACCAAGGAGGTCATCGAGGTATTCAAGCGTACCTCGCGTACCTATGGCGCCCTACTTGCCTTCCAACTTATGATGGGTTACAGCTTTAAGGCTAATATTGAAGAAATGACTAAGGAGCTGCCGAAAGGAAAAGATGGGCAATCTATTGATCTAAGTACTTTTACGGCGTCTGCCCGTACTTGTGCTCGCCAGCTCCTTGATTTAGTCTCGAGAAAAACATCGGTTGGCCCTAGCCTGTCGACCCAGACTCAAGCTCCTTGATCATTGTAACATTTTTACCCTTGGGCTAGCATGGAACATCATTCTGCTGTGAGAACTTTAAGTTTGTAATGAATATTATGCCGGCAATGTTGCTAGCATTTTTTTTATCGTAATATCTCCACTTGAACTTCTCCTGATAGGAATTGCTTATGCCTCTCCCGATGGGAGTTTTGCTGAATGTTTAGTTTGACCACACTATCTTCTTTGACACTGTTGACTGCAGGTTTTCCCAGTACCCTCGTTTGTTGATGACTCCTCTGGTATTGTTCCCGAAAACGATCGGATCCAACGGATGAAGGATCGCATCGCCCAGATGGAGAAAGACCTACGCAGCACTTATGCCCTGGCCGCGATTATCAACAAGAAGAGCGAGATTGCAGCCGACGTGGAGCGGTATGCTCTTACTGAGCTACATAAGGCCACCGAGGGCTTGAACTGTGAGTCCTTTAATCTCTTTACCCTTTGAGTGATAGCATTTTTTCTGATCCTTTTTTGCTTCCTTATCAGTCATAGCTCTGAATCGTGCGGAGGAGAGCAAACGGATTCACGATCGTGTGAATGCCTTGGTCGAGTTATCCTCAGCCGAAGAAATTTTCTGGCGAGAACACTCGAAGGCATCGGCTGTCGCACGGTTATAAGTCGAGTTCAACAGGTCCACCACTTCTTCGACAAATGCTATAGAGCCATGAGGGTGGTTTGGAAGACGATGTTTCCTTTGAACGCAGTTCCCCCCACGCTTCTTGCGTTAATGTCGGAGTTTGGTAACGCCAGGAAGGTCCGGGACTTGGTGCGTGCACAAGTTTTTGGAGGAGCCAAGTTTACGCTTGCTCTTGTACTTGCCCGTTATCCTTTGGCAGGTTTACTCTCGATTGCCAACGCTACTGGAGAGTTGGAAGCACTGTATCCGAAGGTGTTGTTGCCTGCAAACATAATTGTCGACAGACTCGAGAGAGATTCGAAGGTACCTGAAGAAAAGGAAACTCCACAAGTGTGATCTTAGGGTTTTAAGAACTGTTTGTAAATAGTTTGACAATCTTATCCAAGCGTGTAGATGACGCTTTTTTATTTGGTAGATACATGCATATGTATTTTTACCATATTATTGCCGTTGGCAAGTTTCAATTTTGAGCGAATCTTAGTTGCTCGTTTTTGAATGTATGTATGTTGGTTGGTTTAGCAAATCATGTGAGTGATCAGCTCGTGTTGCAGGTCTTGCTAAACCTGTTGTGTGCGCAACTTTGCTTTCAACCGTTGTAAATTTCGACAGACACTCCCGAATATTTCGGGTGTAGTGACTCTGTCGAAGAGCCCGTTGTTCCTTGGTATTTCCATAAGTGAAATATCGAACGTGGGTTGTTGTTTATGTGTATTTCCAAACTCTTGCTATTTACGGCACTCGTAGAGGCATCTATAACAGAGGGAGGAGTGAACTTCTTTCTAGCACTCGTAGAGGCTTTCTGGAGGACGATCTTCTGCCCTATACTATGTTTGTATAGTGATGGGGCTTAGAAGTTTGTAGCCACTGCAATGCTTAACAAAGAATCGAAACTTAAGTTCTTATTGATAAGGTAAGCGTAATGCTAGAGGGCGAAAGGGAAGGCCCTGTTTATACTAAAGGAAAAACAAAAATAAACACTGAGAAACTGTTTAAGCAAGGAAAGGTTCTTCTCTTCGTCTGGCTTCTTCACCATGTTGGGGGTGGCCGCGGCGTTATTGATTTCACCAGGGGTTTGAGCAGTGACTGCCAGCGTCTTGTTGTTTTCTATGGCTTCTGCATCATCAACTGCCGAACCTTTGACTGCCGAAGCTTTTGTTGCCAAAGCTCCTCGCTGCTGAGGCTTCTGTCGTCGAGGCTTTAAGAGCAAGGTCGGCTGGCTTCCTTTTGCTTCCCCTGTCATCCTTTTCTTCCTTGATTTCACGCAGCAACAACTTAGGTGGAGGTTTAATAAATTCTTGCTTGCTCCCAAACTTTGCTGCGATCCTCTGAAAATCGCGGTCGCAACTGTCTGAGCGTGAAAAGCTTCCATGGACTGTAATGTTCGTCCCTTTGTTGCCAGGCATCTTCAGCTTGAGATAAGCGTAGTGCGGTACGGCCATGAACTTGGCGTAGGCTGGTCTCCCGAGTATGGCATGATACTGCGACTCCCAGTTTACTACCTCAAACTCGATCTTCTCCTTCCTGAAATTGTCAGATCTGCCGAAGACAACGTTCGAGTAAATTCTTCCAAGGGAATAACCTGGTTCGAGTTGGCAAAATCCCGTGGAAGCAGGTGTCTGTCTCTTCCAGCATTCCCATGGTGATTCCCATGCTTTTGATTGTGTCGATGAAAATCAGGTTTAACCCGCTCCCACCATCCATAAAGACTTTGCTCATCTTGAATCCCCCTATCTGTGCCTCGACTACCAGGGCAGCGTGTCCCGGTTTTGGTATGGTCGTCGGGTGGTCTGCCCGACTGAACGTAATGTTCTGAGAGGACCACTCGACGTACTCGGGGATGTTTGCCATGATGCTTTCGGCCAGGTTGATTTCTCTAGTGAGCTTCTTCATCTCTCTTCTCGAGACACCCGTCTTGTGGATCATACTCATCTGCCCACGTGGTGGTGGAAACGCCTCGTTGGGTTGATGAGATTGAGCCTGCTGGACTTGGTGCTGTGGTGGAGGTGGAGGAGGAGGTGGTAACGATTGTTGTCCTGACCGCTGAATGAGTTTATGCATGTCAAGGAACTGTCGACAATCCCTGAGAAGGTGGCTTGACTTCGTTTTACCGTCCTTGGAGTCGACATACGAGTGCAAGTAACAGGGGGCATTGATCTGTTCAGCATAGGGTAACTCGGGAGCCCTCTGGTTGCCGTGGCTTATAGTTGCCGCGGTTTCCAGAGTTGTTCCGGTTGCCATCTTGTCGATCGTCTCTTCTTTCATCATACTGATCATCATGTCGATCGGAATATCCTGCGGCTACCAGATTGTTGTCGTCGTAGTTGCGATTTTTCCTCCTTTTGTTCCGATCCCTTCGGCTGCCTGAATCGTGCTTTGGCTGGTCATCGTCTTCATCATCGCTGCGCTGGCGTGGTCTTCGCACGTTGTCCTCGCCATTAGCCCAACTGTTGGCGATTTCCATCAGCTTGGTGATGGTTTTTGGCTTTTTGTGTCCAAGTTCTTCTATGTAACTTTCACGTCGGACGCCATCGCTGAAAGCGTCGATTGCTCTGTCTACGGATACATCTTCGGCAGCGTTTAGGAGTTTGGTGAATCTCCCAATGTACGAGCGCATTGACTCCTTCTGCTTCTGCTGGCAGCTGCGTAGCTCCTCAATCCCGACGGGTCTTTTGTATGTTGCCTGGAAGTTAGCAACGAAGGCATCTACCAGGTCGTCCCATGATTTGATGGAACCTTTCGGCAGCCCCCTTAACCAGGCTCGCGCTGAGTCCTTCAAGTAGAGCTGCAAACACTGCATTGCTGCTATCTGGTTCCCTTTATGCAGAATCACAGTCTGCAGGTAATCGTCTATCCAAGATCTTGGTTCCTGCTGCCCATCATACTTGGCAGCGTCGGTGGGAGTAGGCTTGAATTTCTTGGGTGGCATTGTCTCGCGGATTTTATAACTCAAACAATCGGCTCCCCTTAGTTCGCCATCATACTCTTGATCCTCGTCTGAGGAGTCGCTGTCATCATCCTTCCTGGCGGCGCGTCGTCGTCTTGCTTTGTCGATTCGGCTCTGGGTGATTTTATCCCGAGCGTCTCTCGCCCGATGTTTCGAACCAGTGGCTTGTACCGTGGTTTTCTCCTTCTGCGGGAATAGATTGTTCCCCAATATGGCGAGACTTTCTAGGGCACCGCGGTGAGCTTGTGCCATGGATCCTTCGGGTCGTTGGTTGATGAGGTACGCGGCGAGATTGGTTGTTGCTCCCGCAACGTTCTTCGGTCGAGGCATGCCTGCGGTATCTGTGGTCATGAAAGATTTGGTTAGATTCGACGTTATTTCTCTGGCGTCGTCTTCTGAGAGCCTGGACATCCTTGACCGATTTTTTCCTGCTCCAAGAGCGTTTCGGGAAGCGCTTCCTTGCGAAGCTCTCCGTCGCTCGCTGGATCGTTCTGCCGCAGATAGGCGTCTCTCGAGGGTAGCTTGCTCTCTCGACAGGTGCTCCCGGTTTTTCTCTAGTATAGAGCGGTATGTGTTTAGGGTTCCAACCGAGGTTCCTGCGGGGAGCGGGGTGTTATTGACTACGGCTGTTCTGGCTGCAGCCCACTCTTCATCCGCGATGGTATAGTCGCTGTCACGATTGCTAGCGCTGTTTTCGAAGCTCGCCCTCCTGCTGGAACGAGGCGTGCGGTCTCCGTCTCCTTGATGGCGTGTAACTCACACGTTCGTTGGGAACCCCAAGAGGAAGGTATGATGCGCACAGTAGCAAGTTTTCCCTCAGAAAGAAACCAAGGTTTAATCGAACCAGGAGGAGCCAAGAAGCACGTTGAAGGTTGATGGTGGCGAAATGTGATGCGGCGCAACACCGGGGATTCCGGCGCCAACGCGGAACCTGCACAACACAACCAAAGTACTTTGTCCCAACGAAACAGTGAGGTTGTCAATCTCACCGGCTTGCTGTAACAAAGGATTAAACGTATCGAGTGGAAGATGTTTGCAAAGAAAACAATAAACACAATTGCAGTAGATTGTATGCTATGTAAAGAATAGGACCGGGGTCCACAGTTCACTAGAGGTGTCTCTCCCATAAGATAAAAGCATGTTGGGTGAACAAATTACAGTCGGGCAATTGACAAATAGAGAAAGGCATAACAATGCATATACATGATATGATAAATATATTGAGATTTAATTGGGCATTACGACAAAGTACATAGACCGCCATCCAACTGCATCTATGCCTAAAAAGTCCACCTTCAGGTTATCATCCGAACCCCATTCGGTATTAAGTTGCTAAGCAACGAGACAATTGCATTAAGTATGGTGCGTAATGTAATCGACAACTACATCCTTAGACATAGAATCAATGTTTTATCCCTAGTGGCAACGAGCACATCCACAACCTTAGAACTTTCTCGTCACTTGTCCCAGCATTTAATGGAGGCATGAACCCACTATCGAGCATAAATACTCCCTCTTGGAGTTAAGAGTACAAACTTGGCCAGAGCCTCTACTAATAACGGAGATCATGCAAGATCATAAACAACACATAAACAATAGATTGATAATCACCATAATCATAGTACTCTCTATCCATCGGATCCCGACAAACACAACATATAGTATTACAGATAGATGATCTTGATCATGTTAGGCAGCTCACAAGATCCAACAATGAAGCACAACAAGGAGAAGACGACCATCTAGCTACTGCTATGGACCCATGGTCCAGGGGTGAACTACTCACTCATCACTCCGGAGGCGACCATGGCGGTGTAGAGTCCTCCGGGAGATTAATCCCCTCTCCGGCGAGGGTGCCGGAGGCGATCTCCCGAATCCCCCGAGATGGGATTCGCGGCGGCGGCGTCTCCGGAAGGTTTTCCGTATCGTGGCTCTCGGTGCTGGGGGTTTCGCGACGGAGACTTTAAGTAGGCGGAAGGGCAACGCGGGGGGCACACGAGGGGCCCGGGGGTAGGGCCGCGCGGCCGGGGCTTGGGCCGCGCCGCCCTGTCCCCCGGCTGCCTCGTGGCCCCACTTCGTTATCTCTTCGGTCTTCCGGAAGCTTCGTGCAAAAATAGGACCACTGGGCGAAAGTTTCGTCCAATTCCGAGAATATTTCCTTACTAGGATTTCTGAAACCAAAAACAGCGAGAAAACGACAAGCGGCTCTTCGGCATCTTGTTAATAGGTTAGTTCCGGAAAATGCATAAATATGACATATAATGTGCATAAAACATGTAGGTATCATCAATAAAGTAGCATGGAACATAAGAAATTATCGATACGTTGGAGACGTATCAGCATCCCCAAGCTTAGTTACGCTCGTCCCGAGCGAGGTAAAACGATAACAAAGATAATTTCTGAAGTGACATGCCATCATAATCTTGATCATACTATTTGTAAACATATGTAATGAATGCAGCGATCAAAACAAAGGTAATGACATGAGTAAACAAGTGAATCATATGACAAAGACTTTTCATGAATAGTACTTCAAGACAAGCATCAATAAGTCTTGCATAAGAGTTAACTCATAAAGCAATAAATCAAAGTAAAGGTATTGAAGCAACACAAAGGAAGATTAAGTTTCAGCGGTTGCTTTCAACTTATAACATGTATATCTCATGGATATTGTCAACATAAAGTAATATAACAAGTGCAATATGCAAGTATGTAGGAATCAATGCACAGTTCACACAAGTGTTTGCTTCTTAAGGTGGAAGGAGATAGGTAAACCGACTCAACAATAAAAGTAAAAGAATGGTCCTTCAAGAGGAAAGCATCGATTGCTTGTATTTGTGCTAGAGCTTTTATTTTGAAAACATGAAACAATTTTGTCAACGGTAGTAATAAAGCATATGAGTTATGTAAATTATATCTTACAAGTTGCAAGCCTCATGCATAGTATACTAATAGTGTCCGCACCTCGTCCTACTTAGCTTGGACTACCGGATCTTTGCATGCCATGTTTCAACCAAGTGTCACAAAGGGGTACCTCCATGCCGCTCTGTACAAAGGTCTAAGGAGAATGCTCGCATTTTGGATTTCTCGCTTTTGATTATTCTCAACTTAGACATCCATACCGGGACAACATGGACAACGAGATAATGGACTCCTCTTAAATGCATAAGCATGTAGCAATGATTATTATTCTCATATGAGATTGAGGATATATGTCCAAAACTGAAACTTCCACCATGATTCATGGCTTTAGTTAGCGGCCCAATGTTCTTCTCTAACAATTTTGCATGCTCCAACCACTAAAATGATAGATCCTTCAGACAAGACGGACATGGATAGCAACTCACATGATATTCAACAATAGTTGATGGCGTTACCCAGAAGCATGGTTATCGCACAACAAGCAACTTAATAAAAGATAAAGTGCATAAGTACATATTCAATACTACGATAGTTTTTAAGGCTATTTTGTCCCATGAGCTATACATTGCAAAGGTGAATGATGGAATTTTAAAGGTAGCACTCAAGCAATTTACTTTGGAATGGCGAAGAAATACCATGTAGTAGGTAGGTATGGTGGACACAAATGGCATAGTAGTTGGCTCAAGGATTTTGGATGCATGAGAAGTATTCCCTCTCGATACAAGGTTTAGGCTAGCAAGGTTATTTGAAGCAAACTCAAGGATGAACAGGTGCAGCAAAACTCACATAAAAGACATATTGTAAACATTATAAGACTCTACACCGTCTTCCTTGTTGTTCAAAACTCAATACTAGACATTATCTAGACCTTAGAGAGACCGAATATGCAAATCAAATTTTAGCAAGCTCTATGTATTTCTTCATTAATGGGTGCAAAGCATATGATGCAAGAGCTTAAACATGAGCACAACAATTGCAAAGTATCACATTATCCAAGACATTTTAGAATTACTACATGTAGCATTTTCCAATTCCAACCATATAACAATTTAACGAAGAAGAAACTTCGCCTTGAACATTATGAGTAAAGCCTAAGGACACATGTGTCCATATGCAACAGCGGAGCGTGTCTCTCTCCCACAAGGTGAATGCTAGGATCCATTTTATTCTAATAAAAACAAAAACAAAAACAAACCGACGCTCCAAGTAAAGAACACAAGATGTGACTGAATAAAAATATAGTTTCAGGGGAGGAACCTGATGATGTTGTCGATGAAGAAGGGGATGCCTTGGGCATCCCCAAGCTTAGACGCTTGAGTCTTCTTAAAATATGCAGGGGTGAACCACGGGGGCATCCCCAAGCTTAGAGCTTTCACTCCTCTTGATCATAGTATATCATTCTCCTCTCTTGACCCTTGAAAACTTCCTTCACACCAAACTTCAAGCAAACTCATTAGAGGGTTAGTGCACAATTAATAATTCACATGTTCAGAGGTGGCATAATCATTCTTTACACTTCTGGACATTGCATAAAGCTACTGGACATTAATGGATCAAAGAAATGAATCCAACATAGCAAAAGAGGCAATGCGAAATAAAAGGCAGAATCTGTCAAAAACAGAACAGTCCGTAAAGACGAATTTAAAGCTGGCACCAGACTTGCTCAAATGGAAAAACTCAAAACTAATGAAAGTTGCGTACATATCTGAGGATCACGCTCGTAAATTGGCAGATTTTTTCGAATTTTCTACAGAGGCCTATGCCCAGATTCGTGACAGACAGCAATGCTGTTTCTGCGCAGCGATCCAAAATATAACATCAACTTCGACATAGAAACTTTACTTGGCACAAAAACATGATAAGGAGAGGTTGCTACAGTAGTAAACAACTTCCAAGACTCAACAAAACAAAAAATTGCTGTAGTAAAAACATGGGTTGTCTCCCATAAGCGCTTTTCTTTAACGCCTTTCAGCTAGGCGCGAAAGTGCAAATCAAGTAACATCGAGAGTAGAAGCATCAACATTATTATTTTTCATGCAAACACAACTTGTTGCAGAGGGTGCTTTAGGTGCTCCATTATCTAAATTCTCTATGGTGGTGCTAGGGGTTTTAGAAATTTTAGGCCTATAATAATTTTTTTGTTTAGGCACTTTAGAGGCGTACATGAATTTTTGCTCTTTACCCACATAAGCTTTCTCATTATACTTGAGAGAAGAAAAGGTTGAACCCAAGGTTCCCATAGCTTTTTCAAGTTCATCAATCCTATTGGTTTGATTATCATGGACTACACAAGTTCCTAGGACACTAATTCTTTCATCAATTCCTCCTAGGGATTTATCAAGTTCATCAGTTTTATCCAATATCATTTCCAATTTAGTTTCAATACTTGGAAAATTTTTCTCTATGGTTTCCAATTTTTTCATAACATCCTCAAGAGAGATTTCAATTTTAACTTCATTAACAGGTGGTATTCCAACTAGACTCTCAATGATGCAACTAGCTTCTAAAGCGGGAGTACCTAGGAAATTACCTCCCGAAAGAGTATCAAGAACATATCTATTCCAACTAGATAAACCAACATAAAAGTTCCTAAGAAGGATAGTGGTGGAGTGTTTCTTAATGCACCTATGATGAGCATTACTAATTCTATACCAAGCATCTTTAAAACTTTCTCCACCTTGTTGCTTAAAAGAACGAACTTCAACTTCAGGATTACTCATGATAACGAGTAATAAAGTAAACTAGGCAAATAAAGTAAATGCAAGTAACTAATTTTTTTGTGTTTTTGATATAGAGAGCAAGACAAGTAAATAAAGTAAAACTAGCAACTAATTTTTTTGTGTTTTGTTTTAGTGCAGCAAACAAAGTAGTAAATAAAATAAAGCAAGACAAAAACAAAGTAAAGAGATTGAGAAGTGGAGACTCCCCTTGCAGCGTGTCTTGATCTCCCGGCAACGGCGCCAGAAAAAGAGCTTGATGGCGTGTAACTCACACGTTCGTTGGGAACCCCAAGAGGAAGGTATGATGCGCACAATAGCAAGTTTTCCCTCAGAAAGAAACCAAGGTTTAATCGAACCAGGAGGAGCCAAGAAGCACGTTGAAGGTTGATGGTGGCGAAATGTGATGTGGCACAACACCAGGGATTCCGGCGCCAACGCGGAACCTGCACAACACAACCAAAGTACTTTGTCCCAACGAAACAGTGAGGTTGTCAATCTCACCGGCTTGCTGTAACAAAGGATTAAACGTATCGAGTGGAAGATGTTTGCAAAGAAAACAGTAAACACAATTGCAGTAGATTGTATGCTATGTAAAGAATAGGACCGGGGTCCACAGTTCACTAGAGGTGTCTCTCCCATAAGATAAAAGCATGTTGGGTGAACAAATTACAGTCGGGCAATTGACAAATAGAGAAAGGCATAACAATGCATATACATGATATGATAAATATAGTGAGATTTAATTGGGCATTACGACAAAGTACATAGACCGCCATCCAACCGCATCTATGCCTAAAAAGTCCACCTTCGAGGTTATCATCCGAACCCCATTCAGTATTAAGTTGCTAAGCAACAGACAATTGCATTAAGTATGGTGCGTAATGTAATCGACAACTACATCCTTAGACATAGAATCAATGTTTTATCCCTAGTGGCAACAGCACATCCACAACCTTAGAACTTTCGTCACTTGTCCCGGATTTAATGGAGGCATGAACCCACTATCGAGCATAAATACTCCTTCTTGGAGTTAAGAGTACAAACTTGGCCAGAGCCTCTACTAATAACGGAGAGCATGCAAGATCATAAACAACACATAAACAATAGATTGATAATCACCATAATCATAGTACTCTCTATCCATCGGATCCCGACAAACACAACATATAGTATTACGGATAGATGATCTTGATCATGTTAGGCAGCTCACAAGATCCAACAATGAAGCACAACAAGGAGAAGACGACCATCTAGCTACTGCTATGGACCCATGGTCCAGGGGTGAACTACTCACTCATCACTCCGGAGGCGACCATGGCGGTGTAGAGTCCTCCGGGAGATGAATCCCCTCTCCGGCAGGGTGCCGGAGGCGATCTCCTGAATCCCCCGAGATGGGATTCGCGGCGGCGGCGTCTCCGGAAGGTTTTCCGTATCGTGGCTCTCGGTGCCGGGGGTTTCGCGACGGAGACTTTAAGTAGGCGGAAGGGCAACGCGGGGGGCCACACGAGGTGCCCGGGGGTAGGGCCGCGCGGCCGGGGCTTGGGCCGCGCCGCCCTGTCCCCCGGCTGCCTCGTGGCCCCACTTCGTTATCTCTTCGGTCTTCCGGAAGCTTCGTGCAAAAATAGGACCCCGGGCGAAAGTTTCGTCCAATTCCGAGAATATTTCCTTACTAGGATTTCTGAAACCAAAAACAGCGGAAAACAAGCAATCGGCTCTTTGGCATCTTGTTAATAGGTTAGTTCCAGAAAATGCATAAATATGACATATAATGTGCATAAAACATGTAGGTATCATCAATAAAGTAGCATGGAACATAAGAAATTATCGATACGTTGGAGACGTATCACTCCTCCGTGCCTTGCATTTCCTGTATTGTTGGCGACGTAGACCTGATGGTGTGCTGTTCTTCGCGTGGTTCTCGGGACGATGCTGTCGACGCTATCTTCTCCCGACGAGTATCGGGCATTGCAGATGAACGGTGTGTCGCTTGATCCCAAACCGTGCCTGGCGTCGCAGTTTGAACAGTAGTAGGAGGTTAGTTCTGAAGACACGGGTTCGTCGGATCCCACCGACATTGAGGATGCTGGACGTGGAGTCGAAGGTGCAGGCGAGTCCGTCGACTTTGTCAGGCCAGCCAGTAGATCGAGCGATGTCGATGCGCTAGGACTCATTGATCCGGAAGTGGGCGACTCTAGCAGCTGGAGGATTCCCTCCGCGTTGACGTTGTAGTGAACGCTGTCGATGGTCATCTCTATGTTTCCTTGCAGATCTGAGAAGTTCGAGCGAGAAGAATCGCTATGCGGGGTAAACTCGTAGGAGCCGAATCGGATCGGACTTCCCAGAGTTGGTGATGGCGGTGCCGATGAAGATGTCGACGACATGATCAGATCTGCCGATGACTGATCTGGTGCCTGCAGGTTTCCCACAGACGGCGCCAATTGTCGGGGGTGTTCCTCGACAATGTCCTCCGATAGGGACTTAGGGTTGATGGAATCCTGCAAGCTGATACGAGACATCGGTGCACAGACAAACGGGGGAGCGATTTACCCGGGTTCGGGGCCCTCGATGAGGTAAAACCCTTACGTCCTGCTTGTCTGTTCTTGATTATAATGAAAACGGTGTTACAATGGGGTGCCGAATAGTTCGGCTGTGATCTCGTCGAGATAGCTAATCGCTAGGGTTACCTAGTTCTAAGCTTCTGTTGGCTAAGATCGCTAAGATTGGTCGTGTCCTCGATAGCCCCTCTCCTGGCCTTTATATAGGTGGCCAGGTCCCGAGAGGTTTAATCGAGTACGGGTAGGTTTACAATAGATCTATCTCTAATCTTTCCTTCTTCGGCTCTTTCCGTGTCTTGTACTTCAAGTAATCTTTCGTCGTACCGTCCTAGTGGCCCATCTTGCCTTCGAGTGCCTTCATGGGCCTCCACCTGGGCCGTATAGGGTAGAGCAATAGTGGTTACCCGAAGGGTAATGCCCACGTCATCGATCTATGATAGAAAATATTTCTGTTAGCTATCCCATGGTAGGTGGCTATTTGCATTTTTGCAAACACTTTAATGTTATGTGTGGCGTTTTGGAGGTCAAGCTACCTGTATCTCTTTATTTTGAAAGACTCAAAATTCGTATTTCAGAGTTTTAAAAGAATCTGGAACAAATTCCTAGAGGTGGCTAATGATGTATGCTACAATGATATAAAATCATAATGCAAACAGATTCATATTCTAAGCTACACGAAATTAACAAAAACTGAGAAAATTAACAGTCTTGAAATGTGCACCATTCACTATAAAATTTAACATAATTTATCATTTTTGTGTAGGCTAGAATATGAAGTAGTTTGTATTGAGATTTTATACCATTGTAGGATACATCATGTCTCTAAAATTTTGATTCAGTTTTTTTAAACTTTAAAATACAAACTGTAAATTGTAAGTTTTTACAAATAGAGTGACTTCGAGATGAGATGGTTTAATAGAGCATGTCAATTCAAACTTTTTTTTTTACTCCATCTACCATGTGAGCATGCTAATAACATATACGAATAGAACACAGATCCCACGGTCAGGCCTAGCGTTGATGTGATTTCGGGTGTATATTTGTATGTCGCGCGAGATACATTGTTCGGGTTTGGGTTTTGGTCGGTTGAGTTCATGTTATCCAAGTTTAGAAATTTTTTGTTGTATGTCAACCGAGTGTTTTTCAATTTGTGGATAATGATATTTTGTCTATTCCATGCATGGTAAATACTCGATTGAGCTTGTTTGTCAAATTTCAGTTCATTTACACTTGTATTTACATGTGAATTATTGAATTACTATCATATTAACAATATAAATTATCTTACTTGACAATTTTTACGGCCCTATGTAACTCTACAACAAATGAAATATATCTACCTTTTGTCTTCATAAATGAAAAATGAAGCAATAGGGGCCTTCCCTGTTGTATAGGCCTAAAAACACATTATAGCTTACATGTATATAGATCGTTAACACATATTGTTGGAGATATGCCCAAGAGGCAATAATAAAATGGTTATTATAATATATCTTTGTGTTTATGATAATGTTTGCATACCATGCTATAATTGTATTAACCGAAACATTGATACATGTGTGTTATGTAAACAACAAGGAGTCCCTAGTAAGCCTCTTGTATAACTAGCTTGTTGATTAATAGATGATCATAGTTTCATGATCATGAACATTGGATGTTATTAATAACAAGATTATATCATTATGTGAATGATGTAATGGACACACCCAATTAAGCGTAGCATAAGATCACGTCATTAAGTTCATTTGTTATAAGCTTTCGATACATAGTTATCTAGTCCTTCAACCATGAGATCATATAAATCACTTATGCCGGAAGGGTACTTTGATTACATCAAACGCCACTGCGTAAATGGGTGGTTATAAAGGTGGGATTAGGTATTCGGAAAGTATGAGTTGAGGCATATGGATCAACAGTGGGATTTGTCCATCCCAATGACGGATAGATATACTCCGGGCCCTCTCGGTGGAATGTCGTCTAATTAGCTTGCAAGCATATGAATGGTTCATAAGAGATGACATATCACGGTACGAGTAAAGAGTACTTGTCGGGAGACGAGGTTGAACGAGGTATAGAGATACCGATGATCAAACCTCGGACAAGTAAAATATCGCGTGACAAAGGGAATCGGTATCGTATGTAAATGGTTCAATCGATCACTAAGTCATCGTTGAATATGTGGGAGCTATTATGGATCTCCAGGTCCCGCTATTAGTTATTGATCAGAGAGGAGTCTCGATCATGTCCGCATAGTTCTCGAACCGTAGGGTGACACACTTAAGGTTTGATGTCGTTTTAAGTAGATATGGAATATGGAATGGAGCTCGAATGTTGTTCGAGTCTCGGATGGGATCCGAGACATCACGAGGAGGTTCAGAATGGTCCGGAGAATAAGATTCATATATGGGAAGTCATTTTCCGGGGTTCGGAAAAAGTCCGGTGTTTTGACCGGAGCTTCTAGAAGGTTCTAGAAGGACCGGAATAGTCCGGAATATTATGGAAGGTTCCGGAAGTGTCCGGGACGACCCGGGATGTCTAAGGAAGTCCGGAGGGTTCCATAATAGGTGCAACCACGTTGCCTTAAGGGAAAAGGAGTCTTTCCTTAATGCAATTTCGGAATTGGCAAAAGAGTCCGAGTAGGACTAGGTTTTCGGAACCGGAAACCTATCGGAACTCAGTCAAACTTGGGGGCAGGTTTTTGGACGACCCAAGGGGCTTGGCCAGCTATTTAAAGAGGCCAAGGGGCACCCCAAGGGCACCACAAGTCGCAGCCCTAGCTCCCCAAGTCGCAGCACCACCCTGCGCCCAAACCCTAGCTATTCCCTCCTCCTTCTCCCGCAGCGCTTGCGGCGAAGCCCTGCCGTAGATCTCCACCACCACCGTCACCACGCCGTCGTGTTGGCGGGATTCCGAGGAGGATCTACTACATCCGCTGCCCGCTGGAACGGGGAGGAGGACGTCGTCTTCATCAACACCGTACGTGTGACCGAGTACGGAGGTGCTGCCCGATTGTGGCACCGTCAAGATCTTCTACGCGCTTTTGCAAGCGGCAAGTGATCGACTACATCCACCACGGGATCTAATCTCGCTAGGCTTTGAAAATCTTCGAGGGTTAGTCTCATGATCTTCTCGTTGCTACCATCTACTAGATTAGATCTTGGCTTGTGTTTTCGTTCTTGCGGTAGGAAAATTTTTGTTTTCTATGCTACGAATCCCATCAGTGGTATCGAGCCGTGTCTATGCATAGATTGGTTGCACGAGTAGAACACAATTGTTTTGTGGGCGTTGATGCTTTTGTTGTCTTTAGTTCGTGTACTTTGCATCTTGCGGCATAGTGGGATGAAGCGGCCCGGGCTAACTTTACATGACCGCGTTCATGAGACTTGCTCCACGTTCGACATGCAACTTGTATTGCATAAGTGGCTTTGTGGGTGTCTGTCTCTCCCACTATAGTGAAGATTCAATTTACTCTTTCTATTGACAACACTAGTATCACCGTTGTGGTTCATGTTCGTAGGTAGATTGGATCTTACTCGAAAACCCTATACCACGTAAAATATGCAAACCAAATTAGAGGCGTCTAACTTGTTTTTGCGTGGTTTGGTGATGTGATATGGCCATGATGTGATGATGAATATGTATGAGATGATCATTATTGTATTGTGGCAACCGGCAGGAGCCTTATGGTTGTCTTTAAATTTCATGTTAAGTAGTATTTCAAAGTAGTTGTAATAGTTGCTACATGAGGTGAACAACCATGAAGACGGCGCCATGGACCTTGACGCTACACCGACGATGATCGAGATCATGCCCGTTGATGATGGAGATCATGTCCGTGCTTTGGAGATGAAGATCAAAGGCGCAAAGACTAAAGGGCCATATCGTATCACATATGAATTGCATGTGATGTTAATCCTTTATGCATCTTATTTTGCTTAGATCGTGACGGTAGCATTATAAGATGATCCCTCACATTAATATCAAGATAATAAAGTGTTCTCCCCTCGTATGCACCGTTGCTACAGTTCGTCGTTTCGAAGCATCTCGTGATGATCGGATGTGATAGACTCTACGTTCACATACAACGGGTGTAAGCCATGTTTGCACACGCGGAATACTTGGGTTTGCTTGACGAGCCTAGCATGTACAGACATGGCCTCGGGACAACGGAAACCGAAAGGTTGAACACGAGTCATATGGATGATATGATCAACATGTTAATGTTCACCATTGAAGCTACATCATCTCACGTGATGATCGGTTTTGGTGTAGTGGATATGGATCGTGTGCCACTTAACAACTATGAGGGATGTTGTATTAAGTGGGAGTTCATTAGTAATTAGATTAAAACTTGAACTAATTATCATAAACATAGTCTGAGTAGTATTTTGAAATAAATTTGTAGAATTGGCATCCGTTTTCTACCATGCGTTAGTCTTGTAATTGAGATAGAAATACTGTTAAGTCTGACAAATAACTTTACGGACTGGTACCGTATTGTTAAAGAATCAAGAAATGATTAAGTCCTATTGCAAATTTTTAGTAAACCTCACATTGTTGATTCAAAGAACAAAGGTTTCAATTAGTACCTAAAATCATCTTGTCTCCATGAAACTTGAAGTTCAAATCCGTTTGAAATTAAAGTAAGGAGCTGAAAATTTTGTTTTCAAAAATAAGCGAGGTATGAGATATATGTGATATCTAAGACCTTATTTCAAGGTGATAGAATATAATTTGGTGAGAGTACATAAACTCATAAGTTTTATGGGAATGTACGAAGGTTGAAGACGCCAGGCGTCTCAATCCTCCAACTATTGGGGCACTAACGATATTTGCATATTCATGAAGTGATCGTCCTTAGTATGCACCGTTGCTAAGACTCGTCGTTTCGAAGCATCTCGTGATGATCGGGTGTTATAGATTCCACGAGTGCATACAACGGGTGCAAGCCAGATTTGCACAAGCAAATACTAAGGTTAAACTTTACGAGCCTAGCATGTACAGACATGGTCTCGGAAAGTCGTCATGATGGATAAAATTATGAGTGAAATTGTTCATCATATCACAAAGTTACTAATAGTGAAATCTGGAACACTTGTCATATGATGATCAACTTCAAAGTAAGAACCTCAAGGTTATTGGTATTTGACCAACAAACCTAGAAGTTATTGAAGGTGAAGTGTTTTCTGAGAATGAGGAAAACTAAAAGAGAAAATACAAAAGATATTTTGGCAGAAAGAAAGAAAAGACTAGAAAGTCTAGCTCAGGTGTATATAAATGATATACATGTTATGGATGTATTCCTCGTTTGGTCACATAATGAAATTCTTGGGTATTTGTACCAGATTGGTTGGTATGAGATGTCATACAATACAACGCAATACAAGAATACGATGGCCTAAGTGACTGATAAGGAATATGGTAATAATGCACGTCTGGAACATAATAAAGTGTTATTATGTTTGTCGTTGGCATTCTACCTAACCCTTAGAATTTATAATAAAGATCTTAATAATTGTTATTTTGCTCTGGTCAAATGAAAACAATGATTTGTTCAAATTATGACATTACTCCATGTACGATGGATAAGTTATTATAAATCTTAATGGTAAAACACACATACATAACACTGACGCTAAAATGTCATAAGACAAATGATTTGAATTTCACTTATTTGTGGAACCGCCATTTAGGTCATGTTACAAAGGAACGCATGAAGAAACTCCATGCAGATGGATTTTTGGAGTCATTTGATTTTTGAATCGTTTGGCACTTGCAAATCTTTTCTAAAGAGAATGACTAAAATATCGTTCATAGGCCAAGAGTTGAACGGGCAACTAACTTAGTGGAAACATACATGATGATGTATGTGGTTCACTGGGCATAGTTGTGTGCGGGAGATTCTTCTACTTCATGAAAACTTCCAACAATGAATTGAGTATATATGTGTGGATATATTCGATAAGGAAGAAGTTTGAAACATTTGAATGGATTCAAATAAAATTCAGCATGAAGTGGAAATCATCGTAATAGAAAAGTCAAATATCTATGATTTGATCATGGTGAAAATATTTGAATTACGAGTTTTAGCGAACATCTAAGAGAGTTATGAAATTGTTCTACAACTCACATTTCTTGGAGTATCATAATGATAATGGAGTATCCGAGAGACGTATCCAAACCTTGTTGGATTAATGATGAGATAATATTAAATGACGCCATTATATATTTTGTGGATTATGCTTTAGAGACTACCGCTTTTACACTAAATAGAGCATCATCATGATCCGTTGAAATGACACCATACGAGTTATGGCATGGGTATGAACCCTAATAGTCGTTTCTTATATTTTGGTATGCATAGCATATGTAAATAAGTTTACAACCAAAATCGGATGAATGTCTTTGTTGGTTATCCCAGAGAATTGATTGGGAATTCTTTCCACTATGAAGTAAAAAGACAAAAGTGTTTGTTATAGTTACTTGCTTATTTCCAAGAAATTGTTTTCTAGCGAAATATTTGAGTGGGAGGACAATAGAACTTGATAAGGTTTATGAACCTGAGCATAATGATCAGAGTATCGCAGCGTCGAAAATGGTTCCGGAAGCGGCCACGACGATCATGGCTCCCATGACTACAAAGTGTTTTAGCCATGGAGATCGAAGTACCTATTGAACGTTGTAGGTTTGGTTTACTTTGTGATCAAATAAATGATTTGTGGACAAAGGATTGTTTTTTGAACAATGATAAACCAACTACATACAAAGAAGTTATGATGGGCCCTGACTCCGTTAAAATGGCTATGCGCCATGAAATCCAAGATAGGTGAATACTTTTTGAAAGTAAATGAATCTATGAAATTGATGGACTTGGATGAAATATCCTTAAATAAGCACGACTTGTCGAAAAGTTGTTTACGACAAAGTTCAAAGAGTTGACTACGTGAAGATTAGATCTTCCGTAGCAATGCTTATAGTCTATGTGGATTATTCTAGTAATCGCTACATATTTCTTTATGAGATATGCTAGTAGGATGACAAAATATATTACTTAACAGAAGTGTGTATTAAAGGTGTATACAAGATACAACCAAGGGTTTGCTAGTCCGTGGAATACAAGATAGGTATACGAACTTCAATTGGATGAAGTGAGTATCGCGGAGTTGGAATCTTCACCGGATGAAATAGTCAAAAAGTTTTTGATTTCATCAGAAACGATGAAGATGCTTGCATTTGCAAGAAATTAAGTGGGAGTGCTGAGACATATTTGTAATACTTTATGTAGCTGACATATCGTTGATTATAAATAGTGTAATTATATAATTGATTAAAAGATTTCATTGAAAATTAGCTTCAATGAAAGGATATGGACTAAAACATATTTAGTGTCAAGATCTATGAAGATAGATTGAAACACATAATAAGTTTAAGTCAAAGTACATAGAATGAATATTGAAGTAGTTCAATATTAAGAAGGTGTTCTTTTCATGTGAAGGATTAACAAGACTTGAGTATATATGACACTCAATGAGTTAAAACACATGAGTGATTATAGATCACGTATAATATGTACATAATCAGATGTCCTATGCTCTAAAGTGTTATGAGCATATACCAGAATGATTCATGTGATGATCATTGGACGACAGTAAGAATATCCTTGAGTACTTTAGAAGAACCAAGAATATATAAATATATTTTTGTATGGGGTAATGACAAACAAATCGCTGTAAAGTGTTGCACCGATATTAGTTTGGTCAAACATATAAAAATGAATTTCAAATCTAAATTAGGCTAAGTGTTGTTTAAAAGGTAGCACAATGCTAGATTTAGAAGAGTTCTAAATGTTGTGACGGATTCTACAAACGAAGGCAGAGTATGTCATTGTTTTGACAATGACTAAGGATGTTAAGTCGAAAAGTTCTTGGAGAACTTGGTGTAGTTCCGATAGTGTCAGAACTTTGAAGCTATATTGTGTGTGACAATATTAGTGACATATTTAAGACCGTGGAATTAAGATTCCACCAGAGGACTAAGCATATATGCCGACTCATTTGGAAAATGAGTGATGCATTGAGACGCAAATGAATTGCAAAGTACATACGTTTCTGAGCGTGTCAGATCCGTTGACTAAAACCTCTCCCGTGAGCAAAACATGATAAAACACCAGAAGGCCAAGGTGTTATATCTTTACAAATGTAAACTAGATTATTGACTCTAGTGCAAGTGGGAGACTCGTTGGAGATATGCCCAAGAGGCAATAATAAAATGGTTATTATAATATATCTTTGTGTTTATGATAATGTTTGCATACCATGCTATAATTGTATTAACCGAAACATTGATACATGTGTGTTATGTAAACAACAAGGAGTCCCTAGTAAGCCTCTTGTATAACTAGCTTGTTGATTAATAGATGATCATAGTTTCATGATCATGAACATTGGATGTTATTAATAACAAGGTTATATCATTATGTGAATGATGTAATGGACACACCCAATTAAGCGTAGCATAAGATCACGTCATTAAGTTCATTTGCTATAAGCTTTCGATACATAGTTACCTAGTCCTTCAACCATGAGATCATATAAATCACTTATGCCGGAAGGGTACTTTGATTACATCAAACGCCACTGCGTAAATGGGTGGTTATAAAGGTGGGATTAGGTATTCGGAAAGTATGAGTTGAGGCATATGGATCAACAGTGGGATTTGTCCATCCCAATGACGGATAGATATACTCTGGGCCCTCTCGGTGGAATGTCGTCTAATTAGCTTGCAAGCATATGAATGGTTCATAAGAGATGACATATCACGGTACGAGTAAAGAGTACTTGTCAGGAGACGAGGTTGAACGAGGTATAGAGATACCGATGATCAAACCTCGGACAAGTAAAATATCGCGTGACAAAGGGAATCGGTATCGTATGTAAATGGTTCAATCGATCACTAAGTCATCGTTGAATATGTGGGAGCTATTATGGATCTCCAGGTCCCGCTATTAGTTATTGATCGGAGAGGAGTCTCGATCATGTCCGCATAGTTCTCGAACCGTAGGGTGACACACTTAAGGTTTGATGTCGTTTTAAGTAGATATGGAATATGGAATGGAGCTTGAATGTTGTTCGGAGTCTCGGATGGGATCCGAGACATCACGAGGAGGTTCGGAATGGTCCGGAGAATAAGATTCATATATGGGAAGTCATTTTCCGGGGTTCGGAAAAAGTCCGGTGTTTTGACCGGAGCTTCTAGAAGGTTCTAGAAGGACCGGAATAGTCCGGAATATTATGGAAGGTTCCGGAAGTGTCCGGGACGACCCGGGATGTCTAAGGAAGTCCGGAGGATTCCATAATAGGTGCAACCACGTTGCCTTAAGGGAAAAGGAGTCTTTCCTTAATGCAATTTCGGAATTGGCAAAAGAGTCCGAGTAGGACTAGGTTTTCGGAACCGGAAACCTATCGGAACTCGAGTCAAACTTGGGGGCAGGTTTTGGACGACCCAAGGGGCTTGGCCAGCTATTTAAAGAGGCCAAGGGGCACCCCAAGGGCACCACAAGTCGCAGCCCTAGCTCCCCAAGTCGCAGCACCACCCTGCGCCCAAACCCTAGCTATTCCCTCCTCCTTCTTCTCCCGCAGCGCTTGCGGCGAAGCCCTGCCGGAGATCTCCACCACCACCGTCACCACGCCGTCGTGCTGGCGGGATTCCGAGGAGGATCTACTACATCCGCTGCCCGCTGGAACGGGGAGGAGGACGTCGTCTTCATCAAGATCTTCTACGCGCTTTTGCAAGCGGCAAGTGATCGACTACATCCACCACGAGATCTAATCTCGTTAGGCTTTGGAAATCTTCGAGGGTTAGTCTCATGATCTTCTCGTTGCTACCATCTACTAGATTAGATCTTGGCTTGTGTTTTCGTTCTTGCGGTAGGAAATTTTTTGTTTTCTATGCTACGAATCCCATCACATATATACATGTAATTACATGTATATATGTTGTAAATTGCATGTAAATTTAACTTACGATGAAATTGGAAGGAAAAAAGCGAATATCCAAGTGTCATCTCATGACCGTTGGAATTTTTTGCTTATGAAGAATTAAAAACTGTTGAGTGACAAATACACAATCTGAAGAAAAAATGTATATGTTAGTCTTCCAATTGGCATTGTCCTTTTCTCTAACCCTCTCTTTGCAAAAAAATATAATGCGTATCAGTGTTAAACTTTTAAAGCTTGACCGGTTTGAGCATTTCGTTAAACACCACTTTTTAATGTATAGCAATTCACTTTTAAATATATAGCAATTCCCGATCATTTAGAGAATATAGTGCTTTTCAAAAGTTTGTTACGTGATTCTTGATTCTGACCAATGAAGAAATGGCTCTCAATTATTATCAACCTGACATAAAACTTTTTTCTTCATAAGATTGCTCCATAGCACCTTCTTCTCATAATAGGCCATGGATTATAGAGTCATTCTGAGCAAAGCAAGTACATAACAAGCGATCCACTTTCTTTGTATCAGTTCCAAGTGTATAGAAAAATATGTCAACATTTATATCATCGATATTGGAGTCATTATGAAATATTTTTCCATGTTATATGTATTTGACTCTTGTATACTCTACACAAGCAATGCGAGTGATTAAATGAAACACATGATACATATTTTGCATGCTCTAGATTTTTCTATTGAGATATGGGTAATTCTCAATCAATCTATCCGGGCTTAAAATAGACAATCATGTACTCTGGAGAACACCTGCAACCTTTAAAGGCATCCCCATGATATACGAGGAAACCAAAATAGCCACGAAGACATACATATACTTGAAATGTATCAAAAATGTCACACATTTATCGGCGAAGACATGTAATTTCTTTACTTCTTGTTTTCACGCATTGTAGAAGACATAACCTTAACCAAAAAAAATAAGAGGTAGTTTCTATAAAGTTGGACAACTACCGTACTTTCCTTGCCATATATGCTCAAATTTAATGAAGTGTATTTTTCATGGTCAGTGGTATGTAAGATGCAAAAAAAAAATTGTATCTTAATATTAATGATATTATTATAGGGTTAATTTTGGTAAGTTTTGTAGAAAATTTCACATCATGCGCCCAGGGAAAAAGTTAATAAAAAGGTATAAAATTTAGTATAATGAAATGATAGTTGTTGAGCCAAGAAGTAGATAGCAGAAATCTTTCAATACACTCCTCACATGATTCGTAACGATGGATTATAAGGTTTATAACGAACTAAATCTCAAGATATGAATGAACATCCCATATTTTGAATGTTAAAGTAGGGCTTTAGGTTAAGGTTCAGGATTTAGATCTCACCTCGAGCTGAGGCCTAGCGGGGAGGCAAGAGTGCTGTCATATGTACTGCTTTCTTTGAGCAAAAGTTGAGATAGGAATTCTTGCTCGTGCTAACCTCGCAACCTAAGTGTTTACCACAATGACCTCATGACTGTCAAACGAGGAGGGGTGGGGCTTAACAGCGACACTGCATGGCTCGAGCATGTGTGTTTGATACACTTCATTGGGAGAGACGGTGGAGATGGTAGATAACGATAAATGCATCTAATTTATGCTGGGAAGAAGCACCCACATGCTGAGGAAGTAAGAGAAACTAGAGCCATAATGTAAAATCCATCAGGAGCGGAACGAAATAAGAGCGGACGTGCAGTGTTCAAAATGTGGTGCCTCCATCACTCTCTTTACCAATGGGGTTCCGATACATATGTCGGCAGCGAGGATAGCAGCAAAAAGGTGAAGCTAAAAATTGAAGTTGTTGTTGATCAAGTTGGTCAGTTGCATTGTAGTGGCACCAGCTAACTTTTCATCAAAGTTTTTGATGTAAAGTTTGAAAATAAAAAATTGGTACCTTAGCTTTGATTTTTCGTTAAAGCTTGTCCGCATACAGCCGTCCGACAGAAAAAGAAACGACCGAAGCGCCCGGGGCTGTAGACATGCTCATTAGATCGGGCCGATGAACCCCACCAGAGTGGGCTCGAACCCCTCCCGTGGGCTTGCAGCCCCTCCAAATGTCACGTGTGCTGGGAGTCGCGCCGGGCCCTGGCCCTGGGAAAGCGTGGGGTCAAAGCTGGCACGGGGCCCGAGCCCAAGAGGGCCTGGAAGAAGGCGTCGTAGTGCCTCGGGTCATCGCATGTCGTATACGTCCAAGTTCCAACCTCGCACACGCGTCGTTCCTGTCGACTGGCTCTGTACCTCATCCGCCCATGTTTTTTTTTTTGCGAACTCATCCGCCCATGTTTTTTTTTTTTTGCGAACTCATCCGCCCATGTTCTGGCGATGCAGTTATGTGAACTCTGAGAATCGCCATGCCGCAACCGGCAAAGGACGTGGTTCACAGAAAAAAGACATTGAGGCATACGAATACTAAGAGCATCTCCAGTCGCGTCCCTAAAGGGATTTGGGGGACGCCGACCAAAAAACGACCCAAAGGCCGCTTTAGTCCGGACATGCTCCAAATGTTGTCCGACGTCCCTCGTCCATCTCTGTGTATAGAGTCTCTACCGGGGACGCCGGACACAACTTTTACACTTACTTTTTGTTTGGAGGTCGCGTTTGGGGGATGTGGCTAGAAAAGAGACCTTTTCCAAACGAAATTTTTGTCCGGACGTCCCCCAAACGACTAATCCGGCGCTTTGTCCGGACATCGTTTGGGGGACGCGACTGGAGATGCTCTAAGATGTCACTTTATAACGGTAGTAGTAAGAGATCAGAATTAAAAGACACATGGCATTATGGCAATACTACCTTCTTCGGTAGGGCATCTCCAGCGGGCGACGCAAACGGGTCCGCCGTGAACGGAAATGCATCTTGCCTCTGCTCCAACGGAGCAATGCAAAGTGACCGGGCCGTTCGCTGCGACGCAAACTTAGCCTAAATATGCGCCAGGTTCGTCCTCCTTTTCTTACCCGGTCCCGCAAGTCAGGGACAGCGAAATCGAGCGCTTCAATTTGCTTCTTTTTTCCCTTCTTTGCTGCCCTAGTGCGACGCCACCACCCCAACCCCACCCGCCGTTGTCCCGCCGCAGTGGCGTAGTACTCGCCATCGGCTCGGTTCTCACCGCACGGGAGAGCAAGATCGTAGTCGGGGTTGGCTCCGGCGCGTATCTGCCACCTGTTTTGGGGTCAAACGTTGCCGGTTGCGCCGCCCGGCCGCGCCGCCCACGACCTGTTCGGTCAATTACGCCGGTAGGTGCCTTACTCCTGTTTTCGGAGCTATTGTGCGCGGCCATTAATCCACAGTTCGTACCAACGCAGATGGACATGTGGCAGATGTTGGACAAGTTCCGCGCGAAGGTCGTTGACTCCTCTTCCGATGAGGAGTCTGATCAGTCCACGCAGACATTGGCAACTACTGCGGCCTCCATGATCCACGAGTTCAATTCAAACCAGGGGCCGGTGCACCGGGGCTCTGTCAAGGGCCGCTCAAAAAACCTGCCACGCAACGAAGGGCAGCTCCGGCTCCACAGGAACTACTTCCACCTCACCGATCCAGTGTTCAAGGAAAAAATGTTCCGGCGCCGGTACATGATGTCAAGGGATCTGTTCATGGTCATTCTACGGGGCGTCAGACACTACGACCCATACTTCGAATGCAGGCCCGATGCAACATGTGCGCTAGGCTTCACCTCCTACCGAAAATACTTCGCGGCTATTCGCATGCTATCATATGGAATGGCTGCTGATATATTCGATGAGTATCTTCGAGTGGGTGAGAGCACCTTCCTTGAGGACACGTACAGGTTTTGCCGAGCCGTGATTGCCGCGTTCGGACAACATTACTGTAGGGAGCCAACTGTCGAGGATACAAGGCGGCTGTTGTCTATCAACGAGTCTAGAGGGTTCCCAGGAATGATTGGCAGCATAGATTCAATGCACTGGGAGTGGAAGAACTGTCCATTTGGATGGCAGGATCAGTACAACGGGCATGTGGAGGGACGGGCTGTTATTCTTGAACCTGTCATATCTCAAGATTTATGGATTTGACATTCATTATTTGGCATGGCCGGTTCCAACTATGACATCAATGTGTTGCACCGATCACCGGTTTTCAACAGGCTCATGCAAGGCAAAGCTCCCCGGGTGAGCTACGAGGTCAATGGAAATGAATATGACAAGCCATATTATCTTGCTGATGGCATCTACCCTGACAGGACCACACTGGTGAAGACTGTCCGTAATCCAAACTCCGAGAAGACGAGGAGGTTTGCCAAGATGCAAGATGCTTGCACGAAAGATGTGGAGCGCGGATTTGGTGTGCTGCAAGCTCGGTGGGCAATTGTCCGTCACCCGGCAAGAACATGGTCGCTAAAGACCATGCATGAGGCGATGACATGCTGCGTGATCATGCACAACATGATCGTTGAGAACGAGCGTTCTGATGGCCGCAATGAGAACCACTAGGAATTTCACGCTGAGCTGGTTGAGCCACTCCCTGAGGCTTTATCTTGGGAGGACTATCTGCATATGAATGTAGAAGTCACTGACGAGACCGTATGCAAACAGTTGCAGACGGATCTGATTAAGCATTAATGGGCATTGGCTGGCCATGAATACCATGTCCAGAGGAATATCATCTTATTTTCATGTAGACTTTTTAAAATTTGGATGTAATAACTATGACTTCGTTGAAACTCTTTATTTTGTTGTTTTCAAACATTACAATTCATGCTGATGCGGAAATGCGTCGGGTCGCTGGAGGCATCCCAGGTGCAAACGGACGAGCGGATAAAAACAGTTTTTTTCACGTCCGCCTCGCGATACAAACAGACGCACGCGCACATCGATTTGTGTCGCCCCGTTGGAGATGCCCTTAAAACAGGTCGTATAAATTTTTCGGAAGTGAAACATTGCACAGTATGATTAAGTTTATAGAGAAAAACTGTCAAGAACCGTGGTGACGTATCTAATAAGATTAATTCGACATTGTAGATGCTTATAATTTACTAATTTAGTAAAAACTTAGTCAGACTTTGTACCGTTTAGCTTTGGATAAAATTTATACGCGTTATTTCACTGAAAGCGGAGGGAGTACTAACTATGTGGAAACGTGCAACAGTACGTTTGTCATACTTCTCTGCTGGCATTTGTAGAAGCATCCAACTACATGGATTTCGAAAAAAAAAAGTGCTACGAAACCGTTTAGCATGCGCGGAGTGCATTATTCTTTTAGGGCTCCTTTGATTGATAGGATATAAAAATCATAGGAATAGGAAAGAAAAAGCATTGAAATATCAAGGCAACTTGAATCCTATAGGAAGATGAAGTGTGTCTTATTGTAGCAAAGAAAATTTTCCATGATATGACCTCATGTTTTTTTCTCCTATATATAGGAGTTACACTACAAGATTCCTATAGGATATGTTCCTATGAATCAAGCAATGTGTAGGAAAATTTTCTATAGGATTCCAATCCTACACATTTTTTTATGAAATTCTTATGAATCAAAGGAGCCCTAATACTCCATTCCTTGTGAATTATGAGATGTTCTGGACTTTTCTGAATTGTATGTATCTAGACGTATTTTAGTGTGTTAGCTTGTTCACTTATTTCAGCATGTATTTAGTTCACATTGAAATACTCAAAACATCTTATAATTCATGACAGAGGGTGTAAGTAATTAGGTTGGATGTAATCGAATGTGTGTTCCTTCTCGCCGTTCAGAGGAGTGGAACTCTTATATGTTTTTTCTGCTATCTTCTACTATAACCTATAATTTGCCACAAACTCAATTCGGCTCCTTGGTGCTTATGCGCCCTCTACAAAAAAAAACACATTTAAAGTGTCGAAAATTTTGGTTATTTTTTTTCATGTACATCTCCACAATATATATGCGTTCGTCAAGTTTCGTGAAAAAATTATAATTTTTGTTGTCTATATAAAATAAGAGAAACAATCCTTGTGAAAAACCTTATTTTTTGCACCGAATTTTGTCTTTTTCATATACGTCACATGACAAGTCGATTTTTCAAAATTGTGCCAAAACATCACTCCCATAATTTACAGCTACTAGCACAACTTGAAAGAGTGATGGACTGATGTTCATGAGTACACTTACCAAGTTGGGTGGATAGTCAAATCATAGTCATAGCGAAATGTTACTTTACTTGTTTGCCTAACTCAGACGGCAGAACACCAACCTCCACGGGTTCAGAATCTTGTGGAGATGCATTGCACTCGAGTCCTCTAGAAAAAGAAGAGCTAGTCCAAAAAAATATAGTAGCTCCTCTCTATGCGAGGAATAAGAGTCCAGACATGACAAGATTTCCGCAAACAGCATTTACAAATATTCATTTCTTTATTCATTTTCTAGCAGTTTGAGAAAAAAAAAATCGTTGCGTAGCCTAGCTGGAAGTATTTCAATTGATGAAGATAACTAACATCAGATTGAACTCGGCCATATCACATGCAACGATGTTGACTCGCAAGCAGGTAGGCGACTGACGAGCTTTTGTTAACTCGAACACTTGGATTACAAGCAGGGTATCATCACGATAGAGTGCAAACAGTAGTCGCGAAGGATCCGTACTGAAAGATGCTCCCGCCAATTCAGAGTTCTTCGTCTAATCGTGTCACGATCATCAAAGAATAGCCCATCATTCATCATTGACGGCCAAAGTTTTTATACAAACAGATCGTTTCTTGTGACACAAAGAAACAAAACTGTAGTCCTCAATAGGCCCAAATTATGCAGTACTCTGTTCGTACATCTTAGTCACAGTTTGTTAGAATGGTTTGGACAGGCTACAAAAAAAAATAGAAGACAACAAGTACATTACAACCCAGAATCCAAACAGATGCTATGCAAAAGATATGCATAATGTAAGTATATTGATCATTAGGTGCAAGACGGAAGTAAGTCCAGGCAGTAGGGTCCATTTAGGCACACCTAGTCACCTACGAACTTTTTAGCTGCTTGTGAGTTGTGAGGGGTTCTTGTAGAACGTGAGAGCGATGTCGCACGGATTTTAACTGGTTAATTATGAGAAGGTTGACATCAAACTCGAGAGGACAAGGCTATGAAATATATTGGAATTGTCCGTTTCTGGTCGCAGGAGGTGGCCTACTATCGTTTGGATTTTGGGAAGCAAGCTCATCTTGAATTGGTGCACGTATGGCCCAGGAGATCACGGGTCTCCCTCCGTTCCGTTCGTTTGTCTACTTGGCTTGAAGTTGGGCAAGAAAAAATGCTGATCTTCCAAACTTTAGTAAACGTGCAAAATGGCAAAGAGTATAGCAAACTGCGAGTAAATGAAGTGTTAGAACTTTAACCAGAAAATATCCAACAAGAAAGTTAAGCAAAGGTTGCCGTTTGAAGGATTGAAACATGTTAGCTCTAAATGCTAGAGCATTCTTATAAAACAGATGAGAAATTATTTTTCCATATATGCATCATGGCATGACCAAAGGTGAAAATAAATTTGTATAACTGTATAATTGTAAAGATTATTGTTCACCTTTATATTTAGTATATTGTCATCTCTAGTACTGGTGATTTTAGGGAAGCATTAGCTTTCGCTAAGACAAGCCAACTTCACTCTCCTTCGTTACAGTATGATTAAGGTAGGTATGGCTGATCAACCTAAGAGGTGACAACATTAGGCTATAAGAGACTAGAATTATCCAAAAATAGTACTATAGTACAACCTAATGACTACTACCAAACAAACAAAAAGGAAAAAAAAAAGTAAGCCAATGTCTTGACTCCTTTTTTTAGCAAAGGCTCAACTCCTATTCAGCTTCTCCTCCAGGTCTTGATGATATAGAAAGGCCCATTCCACACACACAAAAAAAAAAACAAGGCCGATAAGGATGTACCATGCAGAGGATGGGCTTATATCGAGCCCGCAATACATCAAGCCAAGTCTAAACTGCGCCTCAAGACTTCAGGAATCAGGATGCTTTACCTAGGAATAGGATGGTACTTCCATGCAATCAAGCTGCTCGTGTAAACATATAGCTTAGGCGACGTAATGATCAGGACCGCAATCGAGATAATCAACCGTGCCAGGAATCTATACGACCATACAGTGGAAGCCATAGCCCGTGTACGGCGGAATGTTTATTCCTCTTAGCAATGATGATCACAGATTATGGTTGCACAAGAAGACTCGAATGAACATTGGAATGATTGGGTCTCTAAATATATTTAAACCAAGAATTGTAATATGCAGATTATAGTACCAAAGTGATTGGTATCCCACTAATTAGCAGGTCAAACAAAGAGTACCAGACCAGAGGGGGTGGGCTGCCACTCAGGATCTGCAGATGCAACTGTCTCCAGCACGTACAGAATATTTGACATATGAAATGCACCCACGTCTACAGTTCAGCGCCTATCAATAAAGGAACACGTCTTTAGTCTTATTAGACTAACTAATAATAATATACAGCATATTACACTATTCTTCAAAAGCAAATGACCAAGAACTTGGGTAGCACAATTTGCTGGAGCAATATCGATGCGCAAGGAACAAAGTCAATGAAGACTTCGCTCTGGGCATTCAGCAAGAAAAGCTAATTTGTTTGATATGAGAACAAAAAAACACCGTGTGAGTTCTGAAATCAAACAAAATCCAAAGGGGAAAAGGTAAAGAAAATATCACATATGTTGCTGCCATGCCGTTTGGAGCAGCAACAGGACATTAGACTTAGGACATAATCTCACATCATCTCCTACGTGATTACAATTCCATTGAACATAACTGTGCTGACAACCTAGCCTCAATCTTTAAAGTGTTTATTTGCATTGTAAGATTTATTCAGTTATTAACTTGTTAACATCCAACTGTTAGTTCGTCCATTAATTTAATATCCCACACGACCTTCTGAAAGATATCCTCAATAATGATGGAAGACCTCAAAGATCTAATTATATAAACCAGTGAGATTCAGCGATATCATATATACATATGATACCTGCACAGTTGTACTTGACTGATTCTTGTCTAGTTGCTGTGCTTTGCAGCGATTGTGCTGGTCGGCCTGTTTCCTGTCCATGTACAGTAATGCATCCACCTGTCATTTCTGTGTAGGAGCTGTTCATTCGGCATGATATTCAAAAGGCAACTTGATATCATGAGGACATGCATCCAACTAACATCTCTTCTCTCTCAGGATCAAATGCACCTCCAAAAATATCAATAAAAGACTTCTTCATTCATCCCCGCATCCTTTCCCTCTCTTCAATCCCAAGAGCACTTCCCTCCTCCTATGAGAGGCCACCATTAGACCTGCTACAAGCCAGTGCTTCTGATGCTAACATTGGCAGTTTTGGCCAGAAGCATGGGGGAGTGGAAGGGAGTACCAATGCTCTTGATCCTCTTCATCCTTTCCATCACCCATGTTACCACCACCAATGCGATTGCATCAAAATTAAATCGGTTCGTACCTCAAGACAACTACCTCCTCAGTTGTGGGGCATCTGCTGCTGTGAAGCTTGATGATGGCAGGGCATTCCGCTCTGATCCCGACTCGGTATCGTTTCTATCAACCCCAACGGACATCAAGATAGCTGCTAAAACCTCCCTTGCTGCTGCTTCACCATTATCGCCACTCTACCTTGCCGCAAGAGTATTCTCTGAAATTTCAACCTATAGCTTCTTCATCTCCCAGCCTGGTCGCCACTGGATCCGCCTCTACTTCTCACCTATTCCTGATAGCCAATACAACCTCACCACTGCAACATTTTCGGTGTCCACTGATAACATGGTTCTTCTCCATGATTTCTCCTTCATAGCCAATCCTCCTAACCCTGTAGTTAGGGAGTATCTAGTGTTAGCACAGGGAGACAACTTAAAGATCATTTTCACCCCCAAAAAAAACTCGATGGCATTCATCAATGCCATTGAGGTCGTGTCAGCCCCACCAAGCCTTATTCCAAATACCACCACCAGACTAGGTCCTCAGGACCAATTTGACATATCCAACAATGCGTTGCAGGTTGTCTACAGGTTGAACATGGGTGGTGCACTGGTTACATCGTTCAATGACACACTAGGCAGAACATGGCTGCCAGATGCACCCTTTCTGAAGCTTGAGGCGACAGCAGAGGCAGCCTGGGTTCCTCCTGGAACCATAAAGTACCCTGATGACAACACTATCACACCTCTCATTGCTCCAGCAAGCATCTACTCAACAGCACAGCAGATGGCCTCAACAAATACCACAAATGCAAGATTCAACATCACATGGCAAATGGTGGCTGAGCCAGGATTCAGGTACCTTATCCGCCTACATTTCAGCGACATTGTCAGCAAGGCACTCAATAGCCTCTTCTTCAATGTCTACGTTAATGGCATGATGGGTGTCGCCAACCTTGATCTGTCAAGCCTGACAATGGGCCTTGCAGTGGCATACTATAAAGACTTGATTGTTGAATCTTCCAGCATCATCAATTCCACCCTAGTAGTCCAGGTTGGCCTAGGCACAACCGACTCCGGTGAACCCAATGCCATCCTTAATGGCCTTGAGATCATGAAGATAAGTAATGAAGCAAGCAGCTTAGATGGCCTCTTTTCACCACAAACAAGCTCGCAAGTTGGTAAGAGGACACTGACTGGTATAGCAATTGCTTTGGCAGTGACAGCTGCATTGGCAGTAGTGATATGCTTCAGGCGAAGCCGTAAACCAGCATGGCAGAAGACAAACAGCTTCCACTCTTGGTTTCTTCCACTCAACTCATCCCACTCATTCATGAGCAGCTGCAGCAAGCTCTCCAGAAGTCGCTTTGGCTCCACAAGGACCAAGAGTGGATTTTCAAGCGTGTTTGCATCCAGCGCTTATGGATTGGGACGCTATTTCACCTTCGTCGAAATTCAGAAAGCCACTAAAAACTTTGAAGAAAAGGGTGTTCTAGGTGTTGGTGGCTTTGGAAAAGTTTATCTTGGCAGTACTGAGGATGGAACAAAGCTGGCTATCAAGCGAGGCAATCCATCATCTGATCAAGGTATGAACGAGTTCCTGACTGAAATTCAAATGTTATCAAAACTTCGCCACCGCCACCTGGTTTCACTCATTGGTTGCTGTGATGAGAACAAAGAAATGATTTTGGTTTATGAGTTCATGTCAAATGGTCCACTACGGGATCATCTGTATGGTGACACAAACATCAAGCCTCTGTCTTGGAAGCAGCGCCTCGAAGTTTGCATTGGGGCAGCAAAGGGTCTGCATTATCTTCATACAGGCTCAGCTCAGGGCATAATTCACCGTGATGTCAAGACTACCAACATCCTCCTTGATGAAAATTTTGTGGCCAAGGTCGCTGATTTTGGCCTATCAAAAGATGCCCCATCACTCGAACAGACTCATGTCAGCACTGTAGTCAAAGGAAGCTTTGGGTATCTTGATCCAGAGTACTTCAGACGCCAACAGCTGACAGATAAGTCTGATGTATACTCTTTCGGGGTGGTACTCTTTGAAGTTCTGTGTGCAAGACCAGCCATCAATCCAGCCCTTCCAAGAGATCAGGTGAGCCTGGCAGAGTGGGCCCGTACATGGCACCGCAAGGGGGACCTTAGCAAAATAATCGATCCTCATATTGCAGCACAAATCAGGCCTGATTCACTCGAGATGTTTGCTGAGGCTGCTGATAAATGCCTTGCTGACTATGGAGTCGACCGTCCATCAATGGGAGACGTGTTGTGGAAACTTGAATTCGCCTTGCAACTTCAACAGAAGGGTGATGTTGTTGATGGCACCAGCGATGGGGTTCCAATGAAGAGCTTGGAGGTGTCCAACATGAATAGTATGGAGAAATCTGGTAATGCTATCCCATCTTATGTACAAGGAAGATGAAGCTATCATGGTGTCGTCACTGTCTGTAAAGGTATTAAGGTAGTACTGCAATATCTTGTCTGATCCAGTGCAGACGTCTCTACTACTTCAATAGAAGGGACTTTACCTTGATATGGTACATGAAAAGTTGTGATAGGCTCCTAACAGCAGATCATAAGTTTTTGATTTTTTTACTTGAACATCCAGTCATTGTGTGTTATGATAAAACTTTTTGTAAATTTTATGCAATTAGGGAAAATTTTAAGGCTGTTTGTAAACCAAATTGTGCCATCAGATTCTGTTGATCATGATTATATTATTCGATGCTTGGAAGGTAATTCCATCATCTGCTGAATGTAATATTGTCGAATCATTCCAGTGTCAAAAATGTTACGGAAGAGAATAGTGGCTAGGTGAGAATATACGTTGCTTTATGGAACTACCTATATGGTCATTATGGTCGTACAAGCATGCAGTATACAACTAAGCAGAAACTGAACTAAGTGACGGCAATTGCAGCTTAGACCTACAAATCTCAAGATGTTCTACTGTGTCACTGCCACATACAGAATACCAACCCTAATGCAATCAACTGTGGCATGCCATCACAATCTTTAGGTTCCATTGGGAACCATGTTGGCATGTTGCATTATGCTGTGCAGCGAACCAGCAATGTTGTTGTAGCTTGTAGACAGTCATGTAAAAAAAAGCATGTAGACAGTGGTTGGCATATTTAGAAATAGCACTTGTTATATGAGCAGTTATTCAGTTAATGATAGGGCATTGCCAAGAAAGTTTTATTTAATGCATGATAGTGCCAAACGGCCCTTACTTTCACATTCATGCAATAGTAAGAAACATATGACTACAGTCGAACGCTACCAAACAGCTAGTGCATAGCAACTAAAATATCTCAGGCAATATAAGAACAGAACCTCTATTCAACCCTCTCATTTAACCATTAACATAAAATTGTTTTGTTCCGTCTCACAAGTGCTGGATAACTACTTCAAGTAAGCTTGGGGAAGTTCAGTACTTACAAGCTTATAAGCTATATGGCAAATGGGCACGTACAAATCCTTCAGGTAGTTCTCAATACTTCTCACGAGCATTCAACATCCTGCTGTGCAAAAAGCTGAACGATATGCATTTGAATACTGGCACAATACCACACTTATCAGAGATAAAGATTCAGAAGGGAAAGACCATACCTTGGGATTGTCTTTACTAGTCTAACTAATCAGAAAGATGGCGATATTAAAGGAAATATAAATCAGCTATCATGTCGAAGCACTGTGAGTCAATCAATCATGAAGAGCCATGTGATGTGTCACTGGTAAACTTCAAACCAGCCAGTTAGAATGCATTACTTAAATAGAGTTATACATATCTAGATAAATGTGGATATGAGATGCTCCATAGCTTGTGTAACTATGCAGGATGACGCATGTGGAAAACTATAGACCATCAGTTCGCAGAGAAGTAAAACAGTCTGTAGAATAGAGGTAGTTTGGCTTGCATGGAGCTGGTTTGGATAATAAGACTAGTTCAGTGATCATATCTTGCAATACTTCTTCAACAAAAGATGTTTTTTGTTAAAACAAACACACAAACATCTTTCATTTTTTAATGCATCTAGAGGTTTTTTACATAAAAGAGTACAGTGAAATACATAATGCTTAACCACCTGACAGGGGCAATAAACAATATACCTCAACGGCTCAACGTAGATTTTAAATAAGCTAGCATTTGATATGAAAAAAGCAGTGGCTGTTCAAATGGTTCCACTGGAACATGGATACAGATAAATGTAACAGCAGTACAAAAAGATGGGAATGATCTGTCAATCTCAGAATTATGGTATCATAGAACGGCAGTTATGGTCATTGCATGCAGAATTTGAAGAAAGAAAATTGAGCATTTTACACAAGTTTATCCTATTACAACTTACAACCGCATCATCAATAATCAAATCAAACAGTCAAGATACTATTCTCTCCACTCCCTTATGTAGGGCATATTAGTTTTCATTAAGACAAGACCTTGACCAAGGGAGATTTAACAGAAGCTCACAGACAAACAATTACATCAAATTTAGGATTAGATATCACACTTAATCTTTGAAGGAGCAGAATAGACCAATAATTTAAAACAACAAGGGGCATCACTTTGTCTCAATACTTTACAATCAAGGCAACTAGACAGATCTCAGCTGATCATATTAGCATCTAGAGCAATCTAAAGTAGTTTCTGCTGCCTAGACACTAAGGCTCTAAAGGCTATCTTCTGTACATGTACTTCGAGAGAGGGAAACTGACACTCCTGGCAACCTGTCAAATAATAGAGTAAGCATTCATAAAACTGAATGCGAGAATAAGGTATTTAACGACATAACTGTAATTTATTGTCGATTTAACAAACAAAAAAATGTTACGAGATGTTCACCTTCAGAGCTAAATCTTCATCAATATTAGATCGATATCTACCTGAGCCTTCTAATGGGCAGCTTCGGCTTTTAGAGAGGAAATTAGAATTGCACAGCGTTGACAATTGCAGTAGAACATCTGACATCAAAGCATTCATTCCACTTCCACCCATGATAGTGTCTTCGCATTCAACTTCATCAAGCATATCCTCTGACACTGATGTGATGCACTGAAATATAGCCAAGAGCCTCTCGAGAGGAAATGTACCTGGACCCTTCATAAGCAACTCTTCAGCCATGGTATCCTTTCTATCTATCGAGGCCTGAGAGCTCCTGCAATAAAAAAAAACAGCAGTGTAAACATCTAATCTAATAAGCCTTCAAAATTTCGACAAATCTAGAGATGATATCGTATGGCATACTTCCTCTTGCGGTTCCGGCTATCGGTTCCTCCAGTGGCATCAAACAATGCTGCATCCAGAGTAGCAGGGTTCCTTGAAGCCAAAAAGGCGGACAGCAGTAGATACTTCGCAGACACGGACATGTGGAACTCCAATTCACTTGAGAGACCATCTCTACCACCAAACTGCCTTTTAACACTACCCTTTCCACCAGAAATACCATCTTTGCAATCATCCAGTGAAGCTCTGATGGGGACACTGAATGTCTCGTTCTGTGCCACGGCCAAATGTGGTTGTAGATGTTCATACAACCGCCGCCTGATACCCTCATCAGGAACCCCATTCAAGCTCCCCAGTGGCTCACAGTACCTCCTGAAAAGTGGCTCCAGCACGGCCGCCAGTTCATCAACCCTCCTTGTCACCCGGAATAAGGGCTTCAGCACCACACTGCCCAAGCACCAAAATGACGAAAAAAAAGATCCATCATCAAGCATGCTGCAGAGGAGTCGCTAATTATGCAAAATACAATACAGGACAATCCATTCAAACCTGAATTGGATGAACAAAAAGGTAGTAGCACACCACTTACCTCAGGAATGACGAGTAGAGCTTCGGATTGGGCTGGCCACGCATCAGAATGCCATGAACCTCATCCACAGTATAATCCGGGAAGTAAACATGGTTCGGCTCGACAGAGCCAGTCATGGTGTAGTACGCATCAGGCGCTGCGCTGCTGACGTACACGAGCACGACCTGCGGCAACCGGAGGAGGTCATGCAGGCGGAGGAGAAGTGAAACAAGCTGGCCGCCCTTGTCCCAGCCCCTGACGACCTCCAGGTTGTCGAACACCAGATACACGTTCTCGCCCTGGGAAACGACGCCAGCAAGGGCGTCGCGCAGGGCGGGGACGAAGTCGGAGGGCTTGTCAGGGACGCGCTGGCGAGAGGAAGTAGAGGATGATGGCGCCTTGAGCTGGGAGAGGATGGAGGCGAAGAGCGCGCGCGGGGAGGGGAGGGAGCGGAGCGCGGCGTAGACGAGGGGCGGGGTGGGGCGGAGGTGGAGGCGGAGGTGGCGCAGCGCGAGGAGCAGCGCGCGCGTCTTGCCCGTGGCGGCGCCCCCGTGGAGCAGGACCGGGAGCGCGGGCGCGGGCGCGAGCAGCCGGAGCAGGTCCCTGGCCTGCGCGCGGCGGCCCGGCAGCGCCTCGAGGAGCGCGGCGAGCGGGTTGTCGTCCGTTGGTTCGTCGGCGGCGGGGAGTGGGCGTTTGTGGGAGGATTTGGGCCGGGATTTGGTGGGGGAGGACGGGGAATCGGGGACGGGGCCGGCGGTGGGGAGTTGGCGTTTGTGCGAGGATTTGGGCCGGGATTTGGTAGGGGAGGACGGGGAATCGGGAACGGGGGCGGCGGCGGCGAGGAGTTGGCGTCTGGGCGATGGCTTGGGCCGGGATTTGGGAGGGGAGGACGGCGAATCAGGAGCGGCGGCGGCGAGGAGTTGGCGTCGGGGCGAGGGCTTTGACCTGGATTTGGGAGGGGAGGAGGGCGAATCGGGAGCGGAGGTGGAAGCCCGGGTGGTGCGGCGCGGGGTGACGGGCTGGGACATGGCGGCGGAGGAGGAGGCGGGAGCTAGATGGCGGCCGGCGGCGCGGGGTGGTCGTCGGAACCCTAAGTAGCCGAGTAGAAGGGGAACGACGACGGGGAGCGGGAATTGGGAAATTTTTGGGCGCGCGCCGTGGGCTGGATGAAAGGCCGCGGAATGCCGAATGCGGCGCAGATTGGGCCGTCTTGCGTAGTTCAAGGACGATCTACTGGAGTAAATGGGTAGGCCTCAAAACCATCTAGCCCAGTTAGCGACTGAACATGGGCTGAGAGATTTACGATGTATTGACAGGCCAGGCCTCAGTAAAGTGGGCTAGCGGAATTGATTGACCTGATGACCACTAGAAGGCCCACTTTAGGGATGGGTTAAGATTGTTTTTTTTCCTTCCAATAACATCATTTTGTGATTATTGCTGCGAAACAACTTTGTTTATAGTTTCACCTTGTATGTCGGTGTTTTACTATTGTCACTGAAGTATGCTTGATTCGATACACGCTCTTGGAAATATTACAATGTGACCATCCATGAATGTAGGTTCTTCTCTTACCATGTAAACTAACATTAGTTCTCCGAAAAAAACATTAGTTCACAATGACTTTTAAACTTACTTGATTTGTTGCTACGGGATAACAAATCAATGTAGAGACATTGTTTGACTTGATTTCCGTCGTAAATATATGTGCGGTGAGCGAGGTACTTGTGTGATTTTTTACCACATCAGAACAAAACAACTAGTTTTCCCATATATTTTCTTTGTATGGCAAGAGATCGGCCAAAAGTAAGCATGGACATATATGTAGAGACTAAAATATGAGAAAGTTGCTAAACAAAACTGCTTCCCACCATTGTCTTGTTGATATCTAAGGGTGATAGCGTTATTTTGCGCCATTTCATTAGCTTCGATTTTCCTTTTCCCTAACTTGTCACGTTCATAAGCTTAAAATGAAAACCGACCTGTCCATACTTGTTCTGTCACCTCAAAATTTCAAGAAGGAAAAGGATATACGATACTAAAGCTGATCTTATTTAGCATGGAGGCGACTTTCCTTTTTTATACGTGGAGAATTATAGGGATCTAGAATGATAAGATAGTAAAAATGATACTCCCTCCATCACAAAATGTAAGACACCCTTAATTTTTGCTGGTCAACAACTTACAACTTTTGCTATGATTTATATTTAAAATACATTCAAACAATTAGCATAAAAATATACAAGATGAACGGAATGGTACACTTTATATTCGTAATCCATATAATTTGGAATATATTAATGGTCAAAGTCAGTGCATCAAAGACCAATTTTTATTGGAATTCGATTAATCAGTTACAAAACAAGAGAGCTGTTTCATCCTTGTTTTAAAGAAATATCAAAATTAATAGAAAGTAAAAAAATGCAACCTTTTTTTTTTATTTTAATAAATATCCTTATTTAGGTAATAACTAGGTAACGAAGTTATTTGATTAACTTTTTTAATTTAATCAATTAAACCCATTCTTCATTTTTGCTTATTCTTTTTATTTATTCCTTCAGAAAGAGATAAGAATTGGTTTGGTGAATCGGAAACAATTTTATTTTATAGAAAAATTAAAGTAAAAATTGCAATGAAGGAAAAAAACGTGTCTTACATTTTGTTACGGGAAGAGTATTAGGGGTTGTTTCGTTCCCAATCACAATTTGCCAAGCCAAAATTTGGCAATTTGGTAAGTGATTGGTTGTTGCCACACTTTATCATTCATATGATCCACATGTCAGAGAGTGAAATCTTTGGCAATTTTTACCATACTTTGTGATTCTAATTTCTTAGCCACACTTTTGTAGCTTCCGCACATGGCAAATTTAGGCTTGGCAAACAAATAGACCCTTATTAAGCATGTTTGCAACTTTTTTTCTTTGTACATAAATTGTAACAGAAATCTAATACTCCATCCGTCGCATGAAACATATCAAAAGTTTGTTAAAATTTAGATGTATCTAGATATTATTTACGGTCTATATACATTTATTTAAATTAAAACAAGTTGCAGACAAGTTTAATGAGACGGAGGTACTATAGTTACCATGCATGGGAAAATTTTCCTTTATATCATGTGGGGCAATCCTTAAAGAGCACTAAGCTCCCAGGGTTGCGGGCGTTGCTCGTTGCTCTGCCGGTCGTTTTCATGGGCCCCGCACCATCTTTTCCTGGCCCGCGTACGTGTCCTCGTGAAGCGCTGTCGCGCTGGCTAGGATCGCGAAGTCGGTTTCGCCTTCTTTTGACCAGGGCTTCTGTCTCTCCTCCTTTCTTTGATCGGCGGCAGGTGTGGTCGGCGAGGCGTTCTGTTCCTTCTCCGTCGGCTCTGTGGCGGCGCGTGCGGCTTTGGGTGGCAGCCGCGGTGACCGGCCGTTTTTTGTACCCTTTGGCCAAAATGCAGATCGGATCAACCAAAGGAATTCCCAAATCGCTCGTGCCTTCCCGTGCAGCGGACCAGAACAGAGGAGATCGAGCGGGAGCGCCGCCGCCGCCGCACGCCGCCCACCACGAACGGAGCGCCCACCACTCCTCTAACTGAATTCTTGTTGATTGGCTAGCAGGCTGCAGGCCAGCCGTCAGCAGAATAGCAACGACCTTTTTTTCTTCCTCGACGGCGTTCAGCAATACAACGCTGATGCCAGCGTCGCCCGTCAGACGCCAAGCATCATCGAGGGCTCCGTGCTGATCATGTCCCGGACCGGAGTTGGACTCGCCATGTTCAGAATGGCTGAGCTTAGATTTAGCTACGTAGAACAGTCTTAGGAAATTGACAAGAGGCATGTAAATCAATTTATGAATTGGTTGGTCGCATATGCAGGACTGTCATGGCGCTGCAGAAGAAGATCATCGTCTGTGGTGCCGGCCTGAACGCGCTGGGCATGGCGGTGGCGGTGGCGCTGAGGTTCATCGCTGGACGGGCAGCCACCACGGCCGGAGCTGTCGCTTTTGGGCTCCGTGGAGACGTCCCGCGTCTTGCCATCATACATGTCAGATTCTACGGGTTTTTGTCTTTGATATGTACCACATTGACATGTTCAGTGCACTAATAATGTTCTGCTTCACCTGGTGATGTATCGTCGACATGCCACGCTTCCTCAGTCCATCACTACGTTCGTGTTGGCCCAGGAGTACGACCTGCATGCCGATGTTCTCAGCACCGTGTAAGTAGCTTAGCTAAGTCTGGTTGGGTAGGCTTGATTACTGAAGATGTTTTGCTCCACTGACTGAAACTGTATGTTTTGCTGAATCTTGCAGGGTCATATTTGAGAGATTGGCGTCGTTGCCCATGTTAATTGTGTACTACATTGTTCTAGGTTTCGTCGGATAAGTTTAGTCCCAGGTCCCATCTTCCTAGGGACTAAGTAATACAGGTTATAACTGTAACTTGCTCTCCAGTAAATAATGATACTGCAGAGCACAGGGGTGAACATTCCCTGCTGTGCTTTCTTTCGCGCAACAACTGATATAGTACTATACTCGGCAAATCACATGCAAGATAATGTAGATCCTTAGATATGCAGACAATGCGCCTAGGTATTCAGGAATTAGTGCAAACAATAGATACTAAACACACCACTTTACAATGAGTACCATTTTATCTTCCGTAATAATGCATATTATATTTTTTTATGAGATCTATAGTGATGCATAATATAAAACTCATAAAAGAGAGACTAAATAATGAAAGTAGCTCCGCGCGCCCAATAACATCTGATTTGCAGCGAGCAGACATTATGCCTTATCACTTTTGCTTGACAATTAGATGCAATTGATGGAAATGATAAGAATGTTGAAATTCTCTCTCTCACGAACACGCCTTTTAAATTTCAACGATTACCCGATCCTAACAATATCTCACTTTTGCAGGCTATCACCTGGTTTAGAGCATTTATAGCAGATACTACATTTGGCCGAAACCCGGAAAATAACCGTCAGTGATGCGGTACCGGGCTGAAATAACGTCCCGTAAATATATGGCAAAAATGTGCGAGCCTATTTTCTTCTTTCATCAAACCCCATCGCTTCGTCAAATGCTGCTTACACACGAATTTTGGGCCGAGCTATTCAGCTTGGTGCATTGTTGGCGCTAGGAAAAAAAATTCAGGTAGTTGGTTCCCTTCCGTGGCCGAAGCAGGCAAGTTCCCGGTGAACCTCGGCCAATCTCCGGAGAATCTTGCGTAGCAAGAGTACGACGAGGCCACGTGCGGAGCATGGGGCATTGGAGCAACTCGCGGTCGAGCTCGGGCCAAGCCGATCAATCTCCGCTCGGGACGGGAGGCGGACCGCCGAGCGGCAGCCGATATTGGCTCGTGCGGGAGGTGGCGGAGATGCGGAGGGCCGAGCGGCACGCGGGGAGTGGTGGGTGGCTCGTGGCATGGCCGAGTGGTGAGCGGGAGGCCGTCGGCTGCGGTCGAGCGACGGGCGGGAGGCGGCGGGACGCCCGAGCGTCAGGCGAGCAGTCAACCGGTGCGGGAGGTGGCCGCGCAGTGGATGGCGGGTGGGCGCTCGGTGCGGGAGGTGGTCGAGTGGAAGATGGCACGCGGGTGGTCGGTAGCTCTGCTCGCGTTTGGGGCATGTAGGGAAGAATGGATTTGGGAAAAAGAAGGAAATGGATTGGATCCACGAAAATTCCACGTTTTTACTGTCTATCCTATCCCTGCGATTTTCACCCTGTAAAATTTCGATGATGTTAATTGCATCCATGTTTTGGAGTTTCGCATTGTGCCGTATCTACTAGAGATCCTCTTAAATGCATGGGCAGATCACTCTCGAGAGGAAACGTCAAGAACTCATTGACTTAGGCCCACATATAAGAAAAACATCCATCATAAAGAAAAACGAGAATCAACTTACCTACAAAAGGGAATGCCTGAAAATCAGGGACGATCCGGTTAAGATCAAATACGAAAACCAAAGAAAAAAAAATGGAGAAAAATGCATGCCCAATAATCTAACCGAAGCATTGGAAGTCGGCGCGGCAAGACGCGCATGGACCATCTAGTAGGACACTAAAATAACATTAATTGGTACGTTTGTGGGGATCTCTGGA
Organism: Lolium rigidum; assembly: GCF_022539505.1. NCBI lineage: Eukaryota > Viridiplantae > Streptophyta > Magnoliopsida > Poales > Poaceae > Lolium > Lolium rigidum. The sequence goes on from NW_025900146.1 coordinate 166,867, forward strand.
GCTACGTGAGACACCACCCCACTCACTAACAACTCCCCTTAATAATAAAATATGTTTTGCACCGGTTGTTACGTAACTTATCTCACAAAACCTATAATCCCAGATTATGTGATATGCAAAATGTAAGCTGTCTTAGAAAGCTAAATTAACTCTTTTTAAAAGGCTTATATAGTAGTAGGCAATAGCATCGTCATGCATGCACCGTCACCAAATTAAGTCTCCAGGGCACTCCAAAACGTTTAAGAACAACCACGAAGGCCCGGCAGGCTTCATCCGCACGTGCCATTGGGCGTTCGATCGGGCGTTCTTCCTTCCTATAGCTTCGGTCCCAGTCAATTGACGAGCATGTTAAGTTAGGGCAACTCCAGCGGAGCGACGCATTTTTACGTCCGTTTGTGTTATAGGATTGATGCACTAGCCATATTTTCAGTATTTTTAAGTAAGCCATGTACAATGCATAGGACTACCCCCCCCAAGGAGGTATCCTGAAAATCTTTGATTTAGTTTCGAGTAATAAACTAATAAAACCTTAATCAAAACTACTCAACTAGCCTAACCTAAAAAAAAAACCACCCTTCAATGGAAGAGTTTATGTTTTTTTTTTGCAAAATTTTTGTAAGTTTGAAATTGAACTTAATTGAACAAGTCAAGCAATTCTATTTGCTCACAATCACAATAAATTTGTCCACTACCTCGCCTGAACCTAAGCAAAAGAAAAAGAGATCTAAGAGACAGACCCGAATAAAGAAAAACATAGTAATCTTTGACGAATTAGGAAGCAAAAATATTCTTATTTTGATACAAGAAGAATCGGCGATATTTTCTTGTGCCGAATAGAGGATATTTTCCAAAAGGCCTATTTTAGTCCTTAGCGTGGGTTCGGTGCAAAGGCCGCAGAATCTTTTTTTTGTTTTTTTATATTGCACGAGCAAGGTCTTGAACTCAAAACCTCTTGGCTCTGATACCATATAGGATTGATGCACTAGCCATATTTTCCAAAAGACTAATCTGATAGAAGGAGACTAGCCACTAAATTTATATTCAACATGTGTCGCCCCGTTGAGAAAGATGCCCTTACTAGGTAACCTGATTCTCTCACCTAGTATCAGTGAAGCAATCGGCCGAGCACGCCAAGGATTCTTCTTGCCATTTGGTACGACCTTGTCGAGGCTAGCCGGAACCTCGATCGATCACAGCTTAGCAACCAAGTAAGCTCAGATTATCCCGGAGTAGATGGCAGCTCGTCACTCACGACATGCTGATGGAGACCTGCTAGCCGGTATAGTAGTGTATTATCATATCGCATCGCATCGCCTTTCAACATCAACATGATTACAAGGCGACACGGCGACAAAGTGTCAAGAGCAACAGCAATAAAAGAAGAAAGGGCACCACAGTACTTCAGTAACTTCCAATCCTGCTTGATGCTGTCGAGAGGTGAGTATATTTTAGTACTTCGAACCTGCGTGGGAGCTCTCTAGGGTTCACTTCAGTGTTCGGATGTAAAAGCGCACTAGGTCGATCATGGCATGGCTCTTCAGTAAACATTACTGCTTCCGTCCCAAAATATAAACATTTTATTACCGTTTTAGAATATAAGAATATAGTAGAATTTTTCAAAAAAAAAACAATATGGCACACTTTTTTAAAGAAAATATAGCACACCCTATAGAAGCTAGTCTAAACTATAATCGAAAAATAGTGCATAATGCAGGTGAAACTAATGTAGAATATGCACTAAAAATGTAATGTAAAATGGAGTAGACTCCAAAAAGCATTTATCTAAAACCTAGATACCTAGTAGAAACCCAAACGGTTCCTGGTTATTAGAAGTTTAAATATCTAAAAAAGGAAGATCGGGGAAATTGTGCTGAAAAAAAAGCAGTGTAAAATGGAGTAGACTCAAAAATCATTAATGTAGAACCTAAACACGTGATGTATAAAGATAAAGCAGATACGAAGAAGGCTCCCCGGTTAGTGACCGTGTGCATAGTCACCGACCCAAGTTTCCAGTTTCTGATTTTTTGGAGGATGAAAATGTCCTAAATGTTTGAAATTTCTAATGTTGTTTATAAAGCTTAAAACTCTAAAAAAAGAAATAGAAGGAAAGAGGAAACAGTGCTAATGTTGGTTGAAAGTACGTGGCCACTAAGAAGTTAGTAAGTTATATAGTGGGTGATCACTAAATAGCCTAACTCGAGTGAAGACCCAACCCAACCACCCAAGTTCAACTTTGTGAATTTAGGTTCTTACTAAAAATCTTGGTGTGGATGAGTCCCTTATCACTTCGCATTAGAAGTATTAGACAAAAAAAAACACAATACACATCAGTGCAATTGCAAAGTGTCAGTAGAAACTACCATAAAACTTAGTAGATTTTTTCTTAAAAAATATCAAATTAAACACCCACACCCATGTGTGGAAGTACATAAATATTTCCGTAAATTGGATATATTTATGAAAATCTCAACAAAACAAAGACATTGGTAAAAGCGATTTCAGCTTGGACTTCCCTCTGAGAGCATGAATTCCAGAGTTTTGAAAATGGATTTTTCAATAACCGACATCATGTCTTTAAAGATTTTTTAAAATGTTTGGACAACTATATAATAAATGGAATCTTACAAAATTAATGTGCACTCATTAGCGAAACACGTGAGCAGTCCTTGAAAGGTTTCCCCAACAAGCTAACCTAAAAAAGGTCCGACATCATATCTAAACGCCTTCCTCATGTGTAGGTTTCTCCGAGGCTGTGGCATAGACAAGGAAAGCGGAAGCACGCCACAATCATCTACGTATTGCTTATTCCAGTCTTGAACTCGGAACCTATGTTTTTTTTGCGAATCAGAACCTATGGTTAGAAACTGTATGACCTAACTAATTTAGATTGACAGGCCTCGCATCACTCTCTTTTGGTACCAAAACGATTTTGATGCATCGAATCGACTCTCGCACATCTCTAATTCCTCTATAAACAAATGGCAAAAGGTGTTCAATATATCTCAACATCCTCTATTGCCCGTCCTTTTTACAATGATTGTAACGCCCCCTTTCTTCCCGAACAAGGCGATGTTTGCGTAGAAAGCAACTTCATTTCATTTCTCTCTCTTTCTCTGAAAAAAGCAGTACAACCATATTTCCATTCACTCTCTCTTTAAATACATTTCCTTTCAGCGGCAAGGCGCGCGTGCTGACGAACAGTAGAAGCACACGGTCGCCGGTCTCCAAGATGTCGCGTCGAGAAAATGCAGGTGCGGCGAATGTGGAGAAGTTCAGAAGATGGAACAAACTTAACGCGAGTGGGGGTCGATGTGATGATCGGCCGGTGCGTGCATATGTTCCTCGATCCTCGCCCTCCCGCCGCTTTCCAACAGAAAAACACAGCGGCCAGTAAGCTAATTAGGAAGAGAGGAAGCATGATGAGAAGGCATGGGCCAGTGCCTAACTCGTCGTTATCGCTCGCTCGCCTCGTGTGCGTAGCTTTCAATCAGCATGTGATCATCGATTAGCATGCATGCATGCTTGCCCACCCGAGTTTGTGCTGCTAATGATGACCAGGCGCTTAAAATATTGATAAATACTTGCGTAACATTTTTTAACCGCAAATGCTTGCTTATAATCTTGTCTTACTAAGACCAAGGACAATAAATCCTAGTCAGCTGGCTATAAGAATTAAAATAATATATTGTTGCCTAGTTGGAGGAGAGAGAAGAGAAGTGGGCTCTTCTGCAAGAGCCAGCTCTAGCACGTGCTCCTAGGCACTATGTGAGAGTGAACGGTGAGTCATGCATTAATAAAGTAGTATAATTTTATAGCTCACTATTGTACATGTTGGCTCTAAAATAACTATAGATGACATGACACTTGGCTTATAGCCAACAGTAGAATCTACTATTGAACTTGCTCTAAGATGGATGTGATTCCCGGTCCATACCCTCTTGAATAATCCCCTGCCCCCTTCCGCCGGGCCAGACTGCCCTGGAGCGTTGTCGTTGGGCCCTCTACCCGCCCTCTGTCCCCACCCCTTCCCCCGTTGCCTCCGAAAACATCGCCAGATTTTTAACTGGGCGACACGGTGGTGGAGGAGCTTCCACTGTCTACGACCTGGGGTGGCAGCACCCTCACTGGCCTCGTCAACAACGGTGTCACAGGATGGCCGCGGCGAGCTGATCTCGATGAGCCTCTTCAACGATGGTCGACGATAGTGGGTGGTGGCAGTCGTCAGGGCCCCGGTCTGGGCCCAAATGTGCCTAGATGGGCCGTGGACAATGTGTTGTGTCTGCTGCATCACAATGTCATTGGCGACTACACTCAGAGGCATTTCTGGGAAAGTCCGGCAGCACGAGGACACCTGAAGAATGGTGGTGGTGGCCTCCTCCTCCACCGAAGGTGGTCGGCTGAATGGTTGTGGCAAATCTCTCAATCCCACGCCGAGTCCCGACGGCGAGTTTGGGGAGGCACAAATGCATGTGGCAACCGAGCCCCGACTCTAGTCATGGTCGGCGTTGGCGTTGTCCATGCATCGTTCCCTTGTCGAAGGCACCCTTGTTGCAGCCATCATATACTCACTCGTTCTGCTTTGGGGGTAATCCTAGATCTAGGACTCATACGGTGTGCATCTATCGCGTCGATAATGACGAGTCTTTGCGGCATGCGCAACGGAGTCTCGATGACAGACGTGAGATGATGGACTATGCGGATCTCTGTCATGAAGATGCTCATCGGTTCACGGCGGTGAGCCGGCGACAACTTCTAAGGCGAGTGCATGAGGCACTCGTGAAGGGTATGCTAGTCCAGATGTGTGCTCCTGTTTTGCTATAAGGTGACTTGGTTATGCCACAGTACCTACCTGGTGGGACGTTGGTTGTGTTTTTAGGCAATAAAACCATGATGGCATGTTCTCCACCCATATTCGGGGTTGTAGGTTTCGAGTGATGACTTCGGGGTTTCTTATGTACGATCTTGTTAGATATTTGTCAAATAAAATCTGAACAGGGACCTATGCATCTATCTGATGCAGAAACCGGGTCTCGACTATCTTTTCGAATAAAAAGACCTCTCGAATAACACACACCACGGATATCTTGCCATCTGCACCGTCCATTCCAGATCTGACGGGCGGAAGAGAGCCACCTGATCTCTCGCCAGGAATATAATCGCGAGGACCCCAAAACCGCCGAGTCGACGTAGACTCGCCGTCGATCAGCAAAAGCAGCGAGGGAAAGAAAGGGAGAATTCGATTCAGACTCATCGAGATGCTGCAATTCGTGACAACGATAAAATAACGTACACGCCTGAAACGGCCAAAAAATCTCGATCGGGACCGCGTGCCGCGCGCATCGGTACGCAGTCAAGTCTCCTCCCCCGGGCCAACGGCGTTCCGCTGCTGCACGCACGCGTCGCCGTCGCCATCGCCGGACCCTTTCCTGCTCCTTCACCTTCGATCTTCTCCACCGATGCTTCTGCAGCCAGTGCCCTGTGCACATCACGGCTGGGGCAGCATCTGCACCAACGCACACTACCATTCGATCGAGAGCATCGTGCTACCTAGCTTTTTCGAGGTTTTCATTTTCGCCAGGCGAGTCTATATATAAACAAATATCCTCAATCGCCACCTGCTCCTCTTGTCAGGAAAGCGTGTATCTGTTGTCGTCATTAGTCAGTGCTTGCTGCATTTGGTGTTGCCACAAGGTGCATGGCGGCATTCCATCACCTCTTTCTCTTGTTTATCACGCTAGTGGTTCTGCTGTTCCTGTACACGTTAGCTAGAAAGCGCTCTACCACTGCATTGTACGGAATTCCATTATATATGTATACAGTTTTGGGCTATTTGGTCTGCAGAATTTAAAAAATATAGAAATAGAAAAAATATAGGATTGACATGGCACGTCATATGTAATCAAAAATAAACGCATGATGGATGTGTCGATAGCTGTTGTTTCTTTGCATCACAAGAAAAACACATAATTTTAAAAGTATAGGAATAGAAAAACATAGAATTAGCTTGCCAAATCACATGTAATCTTACAAGAAATAAAAATGTTGGAATCTGTACCAGTAGCTGTTTGTTGGTTGCATCACAAGAAAAACACAGAAATTCGTGTGAACGGAAGGTGCATGTCACATCATCAGCGGTGGACCCAGAAAAAAATTAGGAGTGGGGACAAATAAAGTGACGGGTGCATTCCTTGTATAAATTTGTAAAATCTGAAAAAAAAAGTTCAAATTTGAACAAATATTGAAGGGATTCAGAAAATTGAGTGGGGACCTAGGCCCCCTCTCAGCTACACTTGGGTTCGCCCATGTGACGGAAAGAAAAAATCCTTTTTACAGAATTGATTGCAAAGTAGACCATCAAAGTAAAATTCATGGTTTTGGATCTCACAAACCAAACAGTTAGGCCAAACATGCCTTTAGTTTGGACATAAATACAATTTTCTTACGGAATGAAAATAGCCTGCACTTTTTTTTAGACCGAGATATATAAGTAGTACTCCTACATGACACCATACTGGAAGGCCATTCATCACGCCCACTACATTTGCTCTGACAGGTTGTGTATACACATCATCATGTCACATCCAGACAGTTATTTGTACATACGTTTTTGTGTCAAAAAATAGTTTGGGTTGGACATAAGTACAATTTTTCAGAAGATGAAAATGGACTGGACACTTTTCTTGAGACCTAGTGATATACGTAGCATTCCTAGAGTATCTCTAGTCGCGTTTCCCAAACCGTCCCCCAAAGAGATTTGGGACGCGCCGGACAAAAAACCGTTTCTAGCCGCGTCCCCCAAAGCAGTTTTTTGTCTGGCGCGGCCCGATACGGTGTCCGGCGCCCCGAGCCCGTTCCCGCCCCACAGGAAACGCTCCGGAACGCCGAACACATCGAAAAGCGAGGCGGGGAGTGGCGGGGCCGACGCATCAGCGTCACATTGAATTTTAACCTAACCGTCGTCTACCTCGCGACGGAAGTTATTGGTGCGCACCGACGGTGCAGTTCCCGCAGAGGCGCAGCAAAGCGTCTCGTCGCGCCTAGCTCTGCGTGCCGGTGTTAATGAGTGTGATCGCTCCCCCGCCTCTCTCCGGCCTATAAAAAGGGCCGCCTCTCATCGTCCCTCCCACACACAAACCCTAGCTCCTCTCTTCCCAACCCTAGCCACCACCATCTCAAGAGTCGACGCCATGGATGGTAGAGGCGGAGGCCGAGCTCGCGGCCGTGGTCGTGGCCGCGGCAGAGCTGCATGCTCGCCGTCGCCTGTGACGCCGTCGTCGTCCTCATCGTTGGACATGCAGGACGAGGAGGGGCCCGTGCTGTTCGAGTTTATCGTCGTCCTCAAGGGCGACCCACACGGCATCCAGAGGATGCCGGACACCTTCGCCGACTTCGTCGCTGGCGACGAGCGCCCGGGCTCGCTGCATCTGCGGGAGGATGACTTCAGCTGCTGCCGGTGGATCGTGGACGTGATCTACGATGCGCGCGACAAGATGTACCTCCACATCGGCTGAGAGAAGTTCGCGCGCTACCACCGCCTCGAAGCCGGCTTCGTGCTCGTGTTCTCCTACTTTGGCGACATGGACATGAGCATCAAGGTGTTCGACGAGACGCGTTGCCGTCGGAACTACCACGACGACTACGCCGAGGAGGACGACGGCTGATGAATGTTGTTTCTTCGCAGCGAAAATATCCACGGAGGTTTCTGGTTGTTCTTCCTCGGAAGAACCAACATGGGCACCCTCACCAACTGGATTTTCCAGTTTGGGTGACTGGGTGTGCCCTCAGGTGTTCTTTCTTGGCAGCGAACACACCAAACCTTCGATGCCCGACCTAGTTAGGTTTAGTTATTTTGCAATATTTTATATTTGTGTCAACCATGGTTCAAACTATGTATTAGTTTGTGGAAAACCATGTTCCAAACCATGTCTTCGTGTAAACCACGTTCCCAATTATGTATTAGTTTATGGAATGTTTCTTCTCTTTATTAAAATAAAAATGCAAAATAACAAAAAAAAATTAATGTTTGAGAAATGCGTAGGGAGCGACGTCCCCCAAACACGACACACGTTCCCGAACATTCAACCCGGCACCGTTTAGGAACGGTTTGGGGACATGATTGGAGATGCTCTAACATCAGCAGACTGGAAGGCCATTCATCACGCCCACAACATTTGCTCTGACAGGTTGTGTATACACATCATCATATCACGTCCAGACAGTTGTTTTTCCCTCTCTTTTTTGTGAGCCTGATTTGACACTACATAGTTTTATTTATGTCCGTGGTCCAACATGGAGCGCCCACCAGCAGACAGGAAAAGAAGGGGTGTATTATGATGTGTCCTCCTCCTCTTCCCTCTGATATGAAAAGGTCGCGTTTTTGACCGGTTGCGTCACCATTGTATAATGGTTCTCCGTTGCATAAAACTGGCATTAAGCTTTAATATGTTGATCAGGTTGGAGGGCGGCCTTTTTCAGTACTTAGCTGTTTGCACAATCATTTATATTATTTGTTTTTGCAATTCCTAATGTTTTCTCTTCTTTGGTTGCATTGGCGTGCACGCTTCCTAAGAAAATGGACTCCTTTTTCTGTGGTTTAAATCATAGCATAAACTGATAAACATATGATCTCTATGGACAAATAGTACTAATTAAGTGGATTTTATGTCTGCATAGATCATTTATCTCTATTAGGTGGCTTTTACGCCCCACATGGACCTTTCCAAAGAACAAACATGTTACATGTACTACAAAAAACTACCTTCATCTAGTTCATTTTTTAAATATATGGTGTGCTGTCAAAATTTCCTTAGTTTGATTATGATTTTTTATTTAAGATAGACAACCTGAAAAATAGTATCATTAGAAACTTAAAATTGCCATGAAACATATTTTCTTGAAACCATGGAGGAGGACCCTGCATGTGCTAACATTAGAGAAGGAGAACAGAACGTACAAGCACAAAGTCCAAGCTCAAAAGAAGAGGTAATAAGAACAAGATCCAACAACTTGTAACGAAAATGACCGACTTGGCGACTTATGACAAATAACAATGCAGGAGGGTGCCAAGGCATTTGGCAGCGTTGCATTGGATTTGCTAAATACCTAATGGAGCGGGGCGGGGCACACGCTTAAATTTGTTGAACACACATCCTTTTCAGCAGAAACTGGAAAATACTATCCTTTAACAGAATTTTTGACAATTTTCTGTCGAGGAACACATATCGTACACACATATTAATCTCTACTATTAAGAGTAAACTGGTGAATGACTGGTGTCACATTTTTAGGATGGACAATAGTACCCCCACGTCTACTATCCAAGATGATTTATCTCAACGCAACAAACAACTCCATACTATTAGGCGTAGCTTTTTAAAACTTCAAATGGCACAACAAACACCTACTATTTCTCAACTAACACGTCTTTATCCTACCAAGATAATTTATCTCAACGCAATCTTGAAAAAAAACCTGCGCGCGGAACAAAGGAAACGCAACTAACAAAACAACTCCAGCGTGTGTCACGTTACACACCTCCGTCCCACACGAAATATGTCGAAGGTATCAAAATCTTTACTATTAAATTCGGATCGGTTCGTACGTCGCTCCCGATCGATTTTTTCGCCGCTCGCTTCTTCCCGGTACCGCGCAGGTGGGCCAACTAGCAAAGGCCCAACAAGGAACGTAATATAAAACGCGGCGCTCGAGCGGGGCACACGGCCGTGGCGGCCGTAGACGCCGTCGAGGAGCAGCCGGCAGAGGCGGCCGGGAGGAAAACGCAGGTCCCGGCCAGGGTTCCCGCGGGGAGGCTCAAAGCGGCGTCGTTGACGGGCCTCTTCGCTGAGATGCAACGCGAGGTTGTGGATGATTCGGATGGGGACGACGCGGAGATGGGTCAATTTTTTTTCGTTGGGCTGGTGTTCTCCTCGCCTGGGTCGAGCGCAATCGTCTCGCTCTCGCGTGCGTTTGCAGCACTGTGGTTGTTTTCCTACGGTACCAGCTGGCTCAAGTGGATCTGAGCGATAACAAGCTATGTCTGCCACCGCATGTGTGTGTGTGGATGGATCTGATTGATAGCATGTGTGTTCATCTGATGTGCTACTCCATGACACCATACACTGATGGACGAAAACCATGTACATCTTTACTATTAAAGTGAAACATGCGTATGTCTGGTGTCACACTTGTAACTAACTATCGCGTAACTTTGGCTCTCTCTGAGAAAAATCGGCGCCTACCCATGGTCCACTGATACGCGTAGATGCACACGTCCGTTGGGAACCCCAAGTGGAAGGTATGATGCGTATAGAAGCAAGTTTCCCTCAGTATGAAACCAAGGTTTAATCGAACCAGTAGGAGCCAAGAAGCACGTTGAAGGTTGTTGGTGGCGAAATGTGATGCGGCGCAACAACAGGGATTTCGGCGCCAACGTGGAATCTGCACAACAAAACCAAAGTACTTTGCCCCAACAAAACAGTGAGGTTGTCAATCTCACCGGCTTGCTGTAACAAAGGATTAAACGTATCGAGTGGAAGATGATTGTTTGCAAAAAAATAGTAAAACACAATTGCAGTAGATTGTATGCTATGTAAAGAATAGGACCGGGGTCCACAGTTCACTAGAGGTGTCTCTCCCATAAGATAAAAGCATGTTGGGTGAACAAATTACAGTCGGGCAATTGACAAATAGAGAAAGACATAACAATGCATATACATGATATGATAAATATAGTGAGATTTAATTGGGCATTACGACAAAGTACATAGACCGCCATCCAACCGCATCTATGCCTAAAAAGTCCACCTTCAGAGTTATCATCCGAACCCCATTCGGTATTAAGTTGCAAAGCAACGAGACAATTGCATTAAGTATGGTGCGTAATGTAATCGACAACTACATCCTTAGACATAGAATCAATGTTTTATCCCTAGTGGCAACAAGCACATCACAACCTTAGAACTTTCCGTCACTCGTCCCGGTGTCAATGAAGGCATGAACCCACTATCGAGCATAAATACTCCCTCTTGGAGTTAAGAGTACAAACTTGGCCAGAGCCTCTACTAATAACGGAGAGCATGCAAGATCATAAACAACACATAAACAATAGATTGATAATCACCATAACATAGTATTCTCTATCCATCGGATCCCGACAAACACAACATATAGTATTACAGATAGATGATCTTGATCATGTTAGGCAGCTCACTGATACGTCCAATTTGCATCACTATTTTGTATCATAATTTGCTGTTATTCATTGATATATTTCATATTGGGATACAATACTTATGTTATTTCATCTATTTTGCATGTTTCATCATTATTGGAGGATCAAGCACCGGAGCCAGGATTCTGCTGAAAAAGCACCGTCGAACGCAATATTTCGGAAGATCAACCGTGGAAGGAAATTTCACGTAAATTCCTATTTTTCCGGATGACGGAGGGAGCCGGAAAGGGAAGAAGAGGGGAGCCACTCGTGGGCCCGGACCACAGGCCGGCGCGGCCCATGGCCTGGCCGCGCCACCCTGTGGTGTGGGGGCCCCACAGCCCCTTTCGCCTCCTTTTCTTCGCGTACTCCTTCGTCCCGAAAACCTAAGCCACAGAGAGGACCTCACGAAGGGTTACAGCCGCCTCTGCGGGGCGGAGAACACCAGAGAGAAAAGAGCTCTCCGGCGGGCAGGAATCCGCCGGGGAAATTCCCTCCCGGAGGGGGAAATCGACGCCATCGCCATCGTCATCGAGCGGGACATCATCTCCATCATCATCATCATCATCTCCACCATCTACACCGCCATCACCACCGCTGCACCTCGTCACCGCTGTAACAATTTGGGTTAAATCTTGATTGTATGATAGGGGAAACTCTCCCGACATTATTCTCTACTTGTTATAGATGCTATTGAGTGAAACCATTGAACCAAGGTTTATGTTCAGATTGTTATTCATCATCATATCACCTCTGATTGTATTCCATATGATGTCTCATGAGTAGTTCGTTTAGTTCTTGAGGACATGGGTGAAGTCTAAATGCTAGTAGTGAATTATGGTTGAGTAATATTCAATGTTATGATATTTAAGTTGTGGTGTCATTCTTCTAGTGGTGTCGTGTGAACGTCGACTACACGACACTTTACCATTTATGGGCCTAGGGGAGTGCATCTTGTATTCGGTTGCTAATTGCGGAGTTGCCGGAGTGACAGAAACCTGAGCTCCCGTTAGTATATCGATGCAAGAGGGATCTCAGGATCTCAGAGTTTAAGGCTGTGGTTAGATTTATCTTAATTACTTTCTTGTAGTTGCGGATGCTTGCAAGAGGTATAATCACAAGTATGTATTAGTCCTAGGAAGGGCGGTGCATTAGCATAGGTTCACCCACACAACACTTATCAAAACAATGAAGATTATTAAGCCACATGAAGCGAAAGTACTAGACTAAAATCCCCGTGTGTCCTCAAGAACGCTTGGTCATTATAAGTAAACAAACCGGCTTGTCCTTTGTGCTAAAAAGGATTGGGCCACTTGCTGCAATTATTTCTCTCGCATTTTACTTACTCGTACTTTATTCATCTGTTACATCAAAACCCCTTGAATACTTGTTTGTGAGCATTTACAGTAAATCCTTCATCAAAACTGCTGCCAACACCTTCTGCTCCTCGTTGGGATCGACATTCTTACTTATCGAAGATACTACGATACACCCCCTATACTTGTGGGTCATCAAGACTATTTTCTGGCGCCGTTGCCGGGGAGTGAAGCGCTATTGGTAAGTGGAATTGGTAAGGAAAACCTTTATCGTTTGTGCTGATTTTATTTCTGCTCTCTGCTATAAGTCATTATGGAGAGATCTTCTCTTCAATTTCTATTTGGGAAATCTACTACTACCGCAACGGTAGTGGATGAAGCGCCAGGTGAGGAAGTAGTACCATATAAAATACCTATGAAAATTATTGAACGTGTTATGGATAACCGCTATGAAGGGGATGGAACCGTCCATCCCGGTGATCATTTATTGTTTTTGCATGAATTATGCGAGTTATTCAAATGTGCAGGTATTTCTATGAATGAAGTTAGAAAGAAACTATTCACTATATCGCTGTCCGGTAAAGCGGCGCACTGGTATAAATTGCTTGAAGAATGGTGATTCTATTGATTGGGAGGACATTGTGCCTTTATTTTATTCCAAATTTTATCCTCCAAGTGAAATTCACAAAGATCGGAACCGCATATATAATTTCTGGCCTCATGATGGAGAGAGTATTGCCCAAGCTTGGGGGAGATTGAAGTCTTTAATGCTCAAATGTCCCATTCATGAGCTTCTTGGTAATGTTATTATTGATAATTTCTATGCAAGACTTTCTTTTCAAGACAAGACCTTGCTAGATACTTCTTGTTCTGGATCATTTACACGCAACAAAGAAGAGTTTAAAAGGGACCTTCTTGATCGGATCCAAGAAAATACTGGAAGGATGGGAGAACGACAAAGATAGAGAATCGGGTATAATTTATGATTATAAATGCATTGAAACTTTTATGGATACCGATAAATTTCGTAATATGAGTGCTACATATGGTCTTGATTCCCAAGTTGTTGCAAATCTTTATAAAGCTTTTGCCTCTCATTATGAATTGCCTAAGAAGAATTTTGATAAGTATCATGAACCGTATAAAGATAAAGTTGATTCATCCGTAAACAAATGTGTAGTGATTGAAACTGTTGATAATGTTATTCCTGAAGCTTATATTGAAAAAACTCCTTTCCCTGCTAAAATGAAGGAGTACTCTGTCATATCTAGTGCGGTTAATAAAAGTGAAAAGAAACCTAAAGAACCTGAAGAACAAATTAAAATTGAACCTGTTGTTGCAATAGTTAAAGATCTTGTGACTGAAAATGTGGAGGATGGTCATATTATTTTCTGTGAAGATGCTTCTAATATTGTTTCACATCCTAATAAACCCAAACAAGTTAGTGTTCCTATGCTATCCGTTAGAATTGGTGATCATTGCTATTATGGTTTATGTGATATTGGTGCAAGTGTTAGTGCTATTCCTTATGAGCTTTACACGGAGATTATGCACGAAATTGGTTCTTGTGAACTTGAAGATATTGATGTGGTTATTCATCTGGCTAATAGAGAAACTATTTCTCCAATTGGTATTGTTCGAGATGTGGAAGTTCTATGTGGTAAGATTAAATATCCTGCTGACTTTTTGGTACTTGGTTCTGCTGCTAGTGATCATTGTCCTATCATTTTTGGTAGACCTTTTCTAAATACTTGTGGAGCTATTATAGATTGTAAGAAAGAGAAAATTTTGACTAGATTTGCTGGTGAACCTTATGAATTTAACTTTTCTAAATTTACCAAAACTCCTTATAAAGCTGACTTGCCTAGTAATGATTTTAAAATGGAGCGAGTGTGCATCTATTGTTCTTGTTCCTAATAATCCTTTGCAGCAACATTTGGAGAATAGTGAAAGTGAAGCTTTTAGGAAAGAAAGAGATGAGCTTGAGGAAATTTTTCTTCGCCAACCTATTCTCAAGCATGATTTACCGGTGGAAGATTTGGGTACAACACCGCCACCAAAGGAAGATCCTGTTTTTGATTTAAAGCCTTTACCCGATAATCTTAAATATGCTCATATTGATGATAAGAAAATATATCCTGTTATTATTAGTTCTAAGCTTTCGGAGATTGAGGAAGAAAGGTTATTGGAAATATTGAAGAAACACCGAGGAGCTATTGGCTATACTCTTGATGATTTGAAAGGGATTTCTCCTTCTATTTGCCAACATGCTATTAATATGGAAGAAGATGCAAAGCCTCGTTGTTGAACATCAACGTCGTCTAATTCCGAAGATGAAAGAGGTGGTAAGGAACGAGGTATTAAAACTACTTGAAGCTGGTATTATATATCCTATTGCCGATAGTAGATGGGTTAGTCCTGTGCATTGTGTTCCTAAGAAAGGAGGAATGACTGTTGTGCCTAATGATAATGATGAGCTTATTCCTCAAAGAATAGTTGTAGGTTATAGAATGTGCATTGATTTTCGAAAAGTTAATAAAGTTACTAAGAAAGATCATTACCATTTACCCTTTATCGATCAAATGCTAGAAAGGTTATCTAAAAATACTCATTTTTGCTTTCTTGATGGTTATTCTGGGTTTTCACAAATTGCTGTTAAAGCTAAAGATCAAGATAAAACCACGTTTACTTGTCCTTATGGAACTTATGCTTATAGGCGAATGCCTTTTGGTTTATGTAATGCTCCTGCTACTTTTCAAAGATGCATGTCTCCTATTTTTCATGGTTTTTGCGAAAGTATTGTGGAGGTGTTCATGGATGATTTTTCTGTCTATGGGAATTCTTTTGATAATTGCTTGCGAAACCTCGATAAAGTTTTGCGAGAGATGTGAAGAAACTAACCTTGTTCTTAATTGGGAGAAATGCCACTTTATGGTTAATGAAGGAATTGTATTGGGACATAAAATTTCCGAGAGAGGTATTGAAGTTGATAGAGCTAAAGTTGAAGCAATTGAGAAGATGCCCTATCCGAGGGATGTTAAAGGTATTCGTAGTGTTCTTGGTCATGCTGGGTTTTATAGGATATTTATTAAAGATTTCTCTAAAATTTCAAAGCCTCTTACTAATCTTCTTCAAAAATATGTACCTTTTGTTTTTGATGATGATTGTAAGGAAGCTTTTGAAACTCTAAAGAAAGCCTTAACAACTGCTCCTGTAGTCGAACCTCCTGATTGGAATTTGCCTTTTGAAATTATGTGTGATGCTAGTGATTTTGCTGTAGGCGCTGTTCTTGGACAGCGGGTAGATAAAAAATTAAATGTTATTGATGTCTACGGGAGCTTCTATTCTTGTAGACAGTGTTGGGCCTCCAAGAGCAGAGGTTTGTAGAACAGCAGCAAGTTTCCCTTAAGTGGAATACCCAAGGTTTATCGAACTCAGGGAGGAAGAGGTCAAAGATATCCCTCTCATGCAACCCTGCAACCACAAAGCAAGAAGTCTCTTGTGTCCCCAACACACCTAATAGGTGTACTAGTTCGGCGAAGAGATAGTGAAATACAGGTGGTATGAATAAGTATGAGCAGTAGTACGGCGCCAGAAAATAGCTCGCTGGCGTGCAGTTGATGGTAGTAATATTGTAGGAAGTAAACATGCAGTAGTAACGCAGCAGTAGTAATTCAAGAAACAGTAAACAAGCAGCGATAGCAGTATTTAGGAACAAGGCATAGGGAATGGACTTTCACTAGTGGACACTCTCAACTTTGATCACATAACAGAATAGATAAATGCATACTCTACACTCTCTTGTTGGATAATGAACACATTGCGTAGGATTACACGAACCCTCAATGCCGGAGTTAACAAGCTCCACAATTAATGTTCATATTTTAGTAACCTTATAGTGTAAGATAGATCAAAAGACTAAACCAAGTACTAACATAGCATGCACACTCGTCACCTTCATGCATATGTAGGAGGAATAGATCACATCAATATATCATAGCAATAGTTAACTTCGCAATCTACAAGAGATCACAATCATAGCCTACGCCAAGTACTCACACGGTGCACACACTGTCACCTTTACACACGTGGAGGAGGAATAGAGTACTTTAATAACATCACTAGAGTAGCACATGGATGAATAGTGATACAAAACTCATATGAATCTCAATCATGTAAGGCAGCTCATGAGATTATTGTATTGAAGTACATAGGAGAGAGATGAACCACATAGCTACCGGTACAGCCCCGAGCCTCGATGGAGAACTACTCCCTCCTCATGGGAGCAGCAGCGGTGATGAAGATGGCGGTGGAGATGGCAGCGGTGTCAATGGAGAAGCCTTCCGGGGCACTTCCCCGTCCGGCGGCGTGCCGGAACGAGACTCCTGTCCCCCAGATCTTGGCTTCGCGATGGCGGCGGCTCTGGAAGGTTTCGCGTACCGTGGCTTCCTCCTTTAGGGTTTTCGACGCAGGGGCTTTATATAGGCGAAAGGGCAGCGTCGGAGGGTCGAAGGGGTGCCCACACCATAGGCTGGCGCGGCCGGGGCCCGGGCCGCGCCACCCTATCATCCGGGCCCACAGGGCCCCCTCCGGCGGCTCTCGGGTGTTCCGGATGCTTCCGGGCAAAATAGGAACCCGGGCGTTGATTTCGTCCAATTCCGAGAATATTTCCTTACTAGGATTTCGAAACCAAAAACAGCAGAAAACATGAACCGGCACTTCGGCATCTTGTTAATAGGTTAGTTCCGTAAAATGCATAATAATGACATATAATGTGCATAAAACATGTAGACATCATCAATAATGTGGCATGGAACATAAGAAATTATCGATACGTCGGAGACGTATCAGCATCCCCAAGCTTAGTTCTCGCTCGTCCCGAGCGAGTAAAACGATAACGAAGATAATTTCGAAGTGACCTGCCATCATAATCTTGATCATACTATTTGTAAACATATGTAATGAATGCAGCGATCAAAACAAAGGTAATGACATGAGTAAACAAGTGAATCATATGACAAAGACTTTTCATGAATAGTACTTCAAGACAAGCATCAATAAGTCTTGCATAAGAGTTAACTCATAAAGCAATAAATCAAAGTAAAGGTGTTGAAGCAACACAAAGGAAGATGAAGTTTCAGCGGTTGCTTTCAACTTATAACATGTATATCTCATGGATATTGTCAACATAAAGTAATATAACAAGTGCAATATGCAAGTATGTAGGAATCAATGCACAGTTCACACAAGTGTTTGCTTCTTAAGGTGGAAGGAGATAGGTAAACTGACTCAACAAATAAAAGTAAAAGAAAGGTCCTTCAAAGAGGAAAGCATCGATTGCTGTATTTGTGCTAGAGCTTTTATTTTGAAAACATGAAACAATTTTGTCAACGGTAGTAATAAAGCATATGAGTTATGTAAATTATATCTTACAAGTTGCAAGCCTCATGCATAGTATACTAATAGTGTCCGCACCTCGTCCTACTTAGCTTGGACTACCGGATCTTTGCATGCCATGTTTCAACCAAGTGTCACAAAGGGGTACCTCCATGCCGCTCGTACAAAGGTCTAAGGAGAATGCTCGCATTTTGGATTTCTCGCTTTTGATTATTCTCAACTTAGACATCCATACCGGGACAACATGGACAACGAGATAATGGACTCCTCTTAAATGCATAAGCATGTAGCAACAATTATTATTCTCATATGAGATTGAGGATATATGTCCAAAACTGAAACTTCAACCATGATTCATGGCTTTAGTTAGCGGCCCAATGTTCTTCTCTAACAATTTTGCATGCTCCAACCACTAAAATGATAGATCCTTCAGACAAGACGGACATGCATAGCAACCCACATGATATTCAACAATAGTTGATGGCGTTCCCTGAAGCATGGTTATCGCACAACAAGCAACTTAATAAAAGATAAAGTGCATAAGTACATATTCAATACTACGATAGTTTTTAAGGCTATTTTGTCCCATGAGCTATATATTGCAAAGGTGAATGATGGAATTTTAAAGGTAGCACTCAAGCAATTTACTTTGGAATGGCGGAGAAATACCATGTAGTAGGTAGGTATGGTGGACACAAATGGCATAGTAGTTGGCTCAAGGATTTTGGATGCATGAGAAGTATTCCCTCTCGATACAAGGTTTAGGCTAGCAAGGTTATTTGAAGCAAACTCAAGGATGAACCGGTGCAGCAAAACTCACATAAAAGACATATTGTAAACATTATAAGACTCTACACCGTCTTCCTTGTTGTTCAAAACTCAATACTAGATATTATCTAGACCTTAGAGAGACCAAATATGCAAATCAAATTTTAGCAAGCTCTATGTATTTCTTCATTAATGGGTGCAAAGCATATGATGCAAGAGCTTAAACATGAGCACAACAATTGCCAAGTATCACATTATCCAAGACATTATAGAATTACTACATGTAGCATTTTTCAATTCCAACCATATAACAATTTAACGAAGAAGAAACTTCGCCTTGAACATTATGAGTAAAGCCTAAGGACATATTTGTCCATATGCAACAGCGGAGCGTGTCTCTCTCCCACAAAGTGAATGCTAGGATCCATTTTATTCAAACAAAAACAAAAACAAACCGACGCTCCAAGTAAAGAACACAAGATGTGATCGAATAAAAATATAGTTTCGGGGAGGAACCCGATGATGTTGTCGATGAAGAAGGGGATGCCTTGGGCATCCCCAAGCTTAGACGCTTGAGTCTTCTTAAAATATGCAGGGGTGAACCACGGGGGCATCCCCAAGCTTAGAGCTTTCACTCCTCTTGATCATAGTATATCATTCTCCTCTCTTGACCCTTGAAAACTTCCTTCACACCAAACTTCAAGCAAACTCATTAGAGGGTTAGTGCACAATTAATAATTCACACATTCAGAGGTGACACAAACATTCTTTTCACTTCTGGACATTGCATAAAGCTACTGGACATTAATGGATCAAAGAAATGAATCCAACATAGCAAAAGAGGCAATGCGAAATAAAAGGCAGAATCTGTCAAAAACAGAACAGTCCGTAAAGATGAATTTAAATATGGCACCAGACTTGCTCAAATGGAAAAACTCAAAACTAATGAAAGTTGCGTACATATCTGAGGATCACGCTCGTAAATTGGCAGAATTTTCCGAATTTTCTACAGAGGCCTGTGCCCAGATTCGTGACAGACAGCAATGCTGTTTCTGCGCAGCGATCCCAAATATAACATCAACTTTGACATAGAAACTTTACTTGGCACAAAAACATGATAAGGAGAGGTTGCTACAGTAGTAAAAAACTTCCAAGACACAAATATAAAACAAAGATTGCAGTAGTAAAATAAACACATGGGTTATCTCCCAAGAAGTTCTTTCTTTATAGCCATTAAGATGGGCTCAGCAGCTTTAATGATGCACTCGCAAGAAATAGAAGTTGAAGCAAAAGAGAGCATCAAGAGGCAAATTCAAAACACATTTAAGTCTAACATGCTTCCTATGCATAGGAATCTTGTAAATAAACAAGTTCATGAAGAGCAAAGTAACAAGCATAGGAAGATAAAATAAGTGTAGCTTCAAAAATTTCAGCACATAGAGAGATGTTTTAGTAACATGAAAATTTTTACAACCATATTTTCCTCTCTCATAATAACTTTCAGTAGCAACATGAGCAAACTCAACAATATAACTATCACATAAAGCATTCTTATCATGAGTCTCATGCATAAAATAATTACTACTCCCAACATAAGCATAGTCATTCTTATTAATTGTAGTGGGAGCAAATTCAACAAAGTAGCTATCAAATATAGGAGGTATATTGTAATCATAATCAAATTTATCCTCCATAACAGGTGGTAACAAAAGACTACTATCATTATAATCATCATAAATGGGAGGCAAAGTATCATCAAAGTAAATTTTCTCCTCAATGCTTGGGGGACTAAAAATATCATGCTCATCAAAACCAGCTTCCCCAAGCTTAGAATTTTCCATATCATTAACAACAATGGTGTTCAAAGCATTCATATTAATATGTTCCATGGTTTTTTTAATTTTCGCATCAAACCATCCATGTCTTAAATCAGGAAATAGAATAAAAAGGTCATTGTTGTCCATTATGCCTAACTAGTGTAAACAAGAAACCAAATGTCGCAATTGCAGAGTCTAAAGGAAATAGCTTCGAGCACACACACAATGGCGCCGGAAAAATACGTTACACCGGAACCGGAGTATGAGTGCCTTTTACCTTTCCTCCCCGGCAACGGCGCCGTAAAAGTGCTTGATGTCTACGGGAGCTTCTATTCTTGTAGACAGTGTTGGGCCTCCAAGAGCAGAGGTTTGTAGAACGAGCAGCAAGTTTCCCTTAAGTGGATTACCCAAGGTTTATCGAACTCGGGGAGGAAGAGGTCAAAGATATCCCTCTCATGCAACCCCGCAACCACAAAGCAAGAAGTCTCTTGTGTCCCCAACACACCTAATAGGTGTACTAGTTCGGCGAAGAGATAGTGAAATACAGGTGGTATGAATAAGTATGAGCAGTAGTACGGCGCCGTGAAAATAGCTCGTCGGCGTGCAGTTGATGGTAGTAATATTGTAGGAAGTAAACATGCAGTAGTAACGCAGCGAGTAGTAATTCAAGTAAAACAAGTAAACAAGCAGCGATAGCAGTATTTAGGAACAAGGCCTAGGGAATGGACTTTCACTAGTGGACACTCTCAACTTTGATCACATAACATAATAGATAAATGCATACTCTACACTCTCTTGTTGGATAATGAACACATTGCGTAGGATTACACGAACCCTCAATGCCGGAGTTAACAAGCTCCACAATTAATGTTCATATTTTAGTAACCTTATAGTGTAAGATAGATCAAAAGACTAAACCAAGTACTAACATAGCATGCACACTCGTCACCTTCATGCATATGTAGGAGGAATAGATCACATCAATATATCATAGCAATAGTTAACTTCGCAATCTACAAGAGATCACAATCATAGCCTACGCCAAGTACTCACACGGTGCACACACTCGTCACCTTTACACACGTGGAGGAGGAATAGAGTACTTCAATAACATCACTAGAGTAGCACATGGATGAATAGTGATACAAAACTCATATGAATCTCAATCATGTAAGGCAGCTCATGAGATTATTGTATTGAAGTACATAGGAGAGAGATGAACCACATAGCTACCGGTACAGCCCCGAGCCTCGATGGAGAACTACTCCCTCCTCATGGGAGCAGCAGCGGTGATGAAGATGGCGGTGGAGATGGCAGCGGTGTCGATGGAGAAGCCTTCCGGGGCACTTCCCCGTCCGGCGGCGTGCCGGAACGGAGACTCCTGTCCCCCAGATCTTGGCTTCGCGATGGCGGCGGCTCTGGAAGGTTTCGCGTACCGTGGCTTCCTCCTTTAGGGTTTTCGACGCAGGGGCTTTATATAGGCGAAAGGGCAGCGTCGGAGGGTCGAAGGGGTGCCCACACCATAGGCTGGCGCGGCCAGGGCCCAGGCCGCGCCACCCTATCATCTGGGGCCCACAGGGCCCCCCTCTGGCGGCTCTCGGGTGTTCTGGATGCTTCCGGGCAAAATAGGAACCTGGGCGTTGATTTCGTCCAATTCCGAGAATATTTCCTTACTAGGATTTCTAAACCAAAAACAGCAGAAAACGGGAACTGGCACTTCGGCATCTTGTTAATAGGTTAGTTCCAGAAAATGCATAATAATGACATATAATGTGCATAAAACATGTAGACATCATCAATAATGTGGCATGGAACATAAGAAATTATCGATACGTCGGAGACGTATCAGCATCCCCAAGCTTAGTTCTGCTCGTCCCGAGCAGGTAAAACGATAACAGAGATAATTTCTGAAGTGACCTGCCATCATAATCTTGATCATACTATTTGTAAACATATGTAATGAATGCAGCGATCAAAACAAAGGTAATGACATGAGTAAACAAGTGAATCATATGACAAAGACTTTTCATGAATAGTACTTCAAGACAAGCATCAATAAGTCTTGCATAAGAGTTAACTCATAAAGCAATAAATCAAAGTAAAGGTGTTGAAGCAACACAAAGGAAGATGAAGTTTCAGCGGTTGCTTTCAACTTATAACATGTATATCTCATGGATATTGTCAACATAAAGTAATATAACAAGTGCAATATGCAAGTATGTAGGAATCAATGCACAGTTCACACAAGTGTTTGCTTCTTAAGGTGGAAGGAGATAGGTAAACTGACTCAACAAATAAAAGTAAAAGAAAGGTCCTTCAAAGAGGAAAGCATCGATTGCTGTATTTGTGCTAGAGCTTTTATTTTGAAAACATGAAACAATTTTGTCAACGGTAGTAATAAAGCATATGAGTTATGTAAATTATATCTTACAAGTTGCAAGCCTCATGCATAGTATACTAATAGTGTCCGCACCTCGTCCTACTTAGCTTGGACTACCGGATCTTTGCATGCCATGTTTCAACCAAGTGTCACAAAGGGGTACCTCCATGCCGCTCGTACAAAGGTCTAAGGAGAATGCTCGCATTTTGGATTTCTCGCTTTTGATTATTCTCAACTTAGACATCCATACCGGGACAACATGGACAACAGATAATGGACTCCTCTTAAATGCATAAGCATGTAGCAACAATTATTATTCTCATATGAGATTGAGGATATATGTCCAAAACTGAAACTTCAACCATGATTCATGGCTTTAGTTAGCGGCCCAGTGTTCTTCTCTAACAATTTTGCATGCTCCAACCACTAAAATGATAGATCCTTCAGACAAGACGGACATGCATAGCAACCCACATGATATTCAACAATAGTTGATGGCGTTCCCCAGAAGCATGGTTATCGCACAACAAGCAACTTAATAAAAGATAAAGTGCATAAGTACATATTCAATACTACGATAGTTTTTAAGGCTATTTTGTCCCATGAGCTATATATTGCAAAGGTGAATGATGGAATTTTAAAGGTAGCACTCAAGCAATTTACTTTGGAATGGCGGAGAAATACCATGTAGTAGGTAGGTATGGTGGACACAAATGGCATAGTAGTTGGCTCAAGGATTTTGGATGCATGAGAAGTATTCCCTCTCGATACAAGGTTTAGGCTAGCAAGGTTATTTGAAGCAAACTCAAGGATGAACCGGTGCAGCAAAACTCACATAAAAGACATATTGTAAACATTATAAGACTCTACACCGTCTTCCTTGTTGTTCAAAACTCAATACTAGATATTATCTAGACCTTAGAGAGACCAAATATGCAAATCAAATTTTAGCAAGCTCTATGTATTTCTTCATTAATGGGTGCAAAGCATATGATGCAAGAGCTTAAACATGAGCACAACAATTGCCAAGTATCACATTATCCAAGACATTATAGAATTACTACATGTAGCATTTTTCAATTCCAACCATATAACAATTTAACGAAGAAGAAACTTCGCCTTGAACATTATGAGTAAAGCCTAAGGACATATTTGTCCATATGCAACAGCGGAGCGTGTCTCTCTCCCACAAAGTGAATGCTAGGATCCATTTTATTCAAACAAAAACAAAAACAAACCGACGCTCCAAGTAAAGAACACAAGATGTGACCGAATAAAAATATAGTTTCAGGGGAGGAACCTGATGATGTTGTCGATGAAGAAGGGGATGCCTTGGGCATCCCCAAGCTTAGACGCTTGAGTCTTCTTAAAATATGCAGGGGTGAACCACGGGGGCATCCCCAAGCTTAGAGCTTTCACTCCTCTTGATCATAGTATATCATTCTCCTCTCTTGACCCTTGAAAACTTCCTTCACACCAAACTTCAAGCAAACTCATTAGAGGGTTAGTGCACAATTAATAATTCACACATTCAGAGGTGACACAAACATTCTTTTCACTTCTGGACATTGCATAAAGCTACTGGACATTAATGGATCAAAGAAATGAATCCAACATAGCAAAAGAGGCAATGCGAAATAAAAGGCAGAATCTGTCAAAAACAGAACAGTCCGTAAAGATGAATTTAAATATGGCACCAGACTTGCTCAAATGGAAAAACTCAAAACTAATGAAAGTTGCGTACATATCTGAGGATCACGCTCGTAAATTGGCAGAATTTTCCGAATTTTCTACAGAGGCCTGTGCCCAGATTCGTGACAGACAGCAATGCTGTTTCTGCGCAGCGATCCCAAATATAACATCAACTTTGACATAGAAACTTTACTTGGCACAAAAACATGATAAGGAGAGGTTGCTACAGTAGTAAAAAACTTCCAAGACACAAATATAAAACAAAGATTGCAGTAGTAAAATAAACACATGGGTTATCTCCCAAGAAGTTCTTTCTTTATAGCCATTAAGATGGGCTCAGCAGTTTTAATGATGCACTCGCAAGAAATAGAAGTTGAAGCAAAAGAGAGCATCAAGAGGCAAATTCAAAACACATTTAAGTCTAACATGCTTCCTATGCATAGGAATCTTGTAAATAAACAAGTTCATGAAGAGCAAAGTAACAAGCATAGGAAGATAAAATAAGTGTAGCTTCAAAAATTTCAGCACATAGAGAGATGTTTTAGTAACATGAAAATTTTTACAACCATATTTTCCTCTCTCATAATAACTTTCAGTAGCAACATGAGCAAACTCAACAATATAACTATCACATAAAGCATTCTTATCATGAGTCTCATGCATAAAATAATTACTACTCCCAACATAAGCATAGTCATTCTTATTAATTGTAGTGGGAGCAAATTCAACAAAGTAGCTATCAAATATAGGAGGTATATTGTAATCATAATCAAATTTATCCTCCATAACAGGTGGTAACAAAAGACTACTATCATTATAATCATCATAAATGGGAGGCAAAGTATCATCAAAGTAAATTTTCTCCTCAATGCTTGGGGGACTAAAAATATCATGCTCATCAAAACCAGCTTCCCCAAGCTTAGAATTTTCCATATCATTAACAACAATGGTGTTCAAAGCATTCATATTAATATGTTCCATGGTTTTTTTAATTTTCGCATCAAACCATCCATGTCTTAAATCAGGAAATAGAATAAAAAGGTCATTGTTGTCCATTATGCCTAACTAGTGTAAACAAGAAACCAAATGTCGCAATTGCAGAGTCTAAAGGAAATAGCTTCGAGCACACACACAATGGCGCCAGAAAAATACTGTTACCTGGAACCGGAGTATGAGTGCCTTTTACCTTTCCTCCCCGGCAACGGCGCCAGAAAAGTGCTTGATGTCTACGGGAGCTTCTATTCTTGTAGACAGTGTTGGGCCTCCAAGAGAAGAGGTTTGTAGAACAGCAGCAAGTTTCCCTTAAGTGGATTACCCAAGGTTTATCGAACTCAGGGAGGAAGAGGTCAAAGATATCCCTCTCATGCAACCCTGCAACCACAAAGCAAGAAGTCTCTTGTGTCCCCAACACACCTAATAGGTGTACTAGTTCGGCGAAGAGATAGTGAAATACAGGTGGTATGAATAAGTATGAGCGATAGTACGGCGCCGTAAAATAGCTCGCTGGCGTGCAGTTGATGGTAGTAATATTGTAGGAAGTAAACATGCAGTAGTAACGCAGCAGTAGTAATTCAGTAAAACAGTAAACAAGCAGCGATAGCAGTATTTAGGAACAAGGCCTAGGGAATGGACTTTCACTAGTGGACACTCTCAACTTTGATCACATAACATAATAGATAAATGCATACTCTACACTCTCTTGTTGGATAATGAACACATTGCGTAGGATTACACGAACCCTCAATGCCGGAGTTAACAAGCTCCACAATTAATGTTCATATTTTAGTAACCTTATAGTGTAAGATAGATCAAAAGACTAAACCAAGTACTAACATAGCATGCACACTGTCACCTTCATGCATATGTAGGAGGAATAGATCACATCAATATATCATAGCAATAGTTAACTTCGCAATCTACAAGAGATCACAATCATAGCCTACGCCAAGTACTCACACGGTGCACACACTGTCACCTTTACACACGTGGAGGAGGAATAGAGTACTTCAATAACATCACTAGAGTAGCACATGGATGAATAGTGATACAAAACTCATATGAATCTCAATCATGTAAGGCAGCTCATGAGATTATTGTATTGAAGTACATAGGAGAGAGATGAACCACATAGCTACCGGTACAGCCCCGAGCCTCGATGGAGAACTACTCCCTCCTCATGGGAGCAGCAGCGGTGATGAAGATGGCGGTGGAGATGGCAGCGGTGTCGATGGAGAAGCCTTCCGGGGGCACTTCCCCGTCCGGCGGCGTGCCGGAACAGAGACTCCTGTCCCCCAGATCTTGGCTTCGCGATGGCGGCGGCTCTGGAAGGTTTCGCGTACCGTGGCTTCCTCCTTTAGGGTTTTCGACGCAGGGGCTTTATATAGGCGAAAGGGCAGCGTCGGAGGGTCGAAGGGGTGCCCACACCATAGGCTGGCGCGGCCAGGGCCCAGGCCGCGCCACCCTATCATCTGGGGCCCACAGGGCCCCCCTCTGGCGGCTCTCAGGTGTACTGGATGCTTCCGGGCAAAATAGGAACCTGGGCGTTGATTTCGTCCAATTCCGAGAATATTTCCTTACTAGGATTTCTGAAACCAAAAACAGCAGAAAACAGGAACTGGCACTTCGGCATCTTGTTAATAGGTTAGTTCCAGAAAATGCATAATAATGACATATAATGTGCATAAAACATGTAGACATCATCAATAATGTGGCATGGAACATAAGAAATTATCGATACGTCGGAGACGTATCAGTTATTCATTATGCTAGTAAGACTCTTGATGCTGCTCAAAGAAATTATGCTACAACTGAAAAGGAATTGTTAGCTGTAGTCTTTGCTTGTGATAAGTTTAGACCCTATATTGTTGATTCAAAAGTCACAATTCATACTGATCATGCTGCAATTAGATACCTTATGATAAAGAAAGATGCTAAGCCAAGGCTTATTAGATGGGTACTTCTGTTGCAAGAATTTGATTTACATATTATAGATAGGAAAGGTGCTGATAATCCTGTTGCTGATAATTTGTCTAGATTGGAAAATATTGCTTATGATCCTGTTCCTGTTAATGATAGTTTTCCAAATGAACAATTGGCTGTAATAAAGGTGAGCTCGCGAGAGAGCCCTTGGTATGCAGATTATGCTAACTTTATTGTTTCGAAGTATTTGCCTCCAACCTTTTCAGCTCAGCAAAGGAGGAAATTCTTTTATGACTTGAGGCATTATTTTTGGGATGACCCACACTTATATAAAGAAGGAGTGGATGGTATTATGCGAAGATGTGTTCCTGAATATGAACAACAGGAGATATTGAGTAAATGTCATGGTAGTGTTTATGGAGGACATCACGCTGGAGATAGAACCGCGCAAAAGGTTCTACAATCAGGTTTTTATTGGCCAACACTCTTCAAAGATGCAAGGAAATTTATTTTATCTTGTGATGAATGTCAAAGAGTTGGTAATATCTCTAGACGCAATGAAATGCCTATGAATTATACTCTTGTTATTGAACCATTCGATTGTTGGGGATTCGACTTCATGGGTCCTTTCCCTTCCTCAGATGGTAACACTCATATACTTGTCGATGTTGATTATGTTACTAAATGGGTAGAAGCTATACCTACAAAAAGTGCTGATGGTGAGACCTCTATAAAAATGCTTGTAGATATTATATTTCCTAGATTTGGAGTACCTAGATATATTATGACTGATGGAGGTTCTCATTTTATTCATGGAGGTTTTAGAAAAACTCTTGCTAAGTATGGTATTAATCATAGAATTGCTTCGCTTATCACCCTCAAACTAGTGGTCAAGTAGAATTATCAAATAGAGAGATTAAAGCTATCTTAGGAAAGACTCGTTAATAAATCTAGAAAGAATTGGGCTAGCAAATTGAAAGAAGCACTATGGGCTTATAGAACTGCTTATAAAAATCCTATGGGAATGTCACCTTATAAAATGGTTTATGGAAAAGCTTGTCATTTACCTTTAGAACTAGAGCACAAAGCTTATTGGGCTGTTAGAGAACTAAATAAAGATCCTAAATTAGCCGGTAATAAGAGGTTGCTGCAATTAAGTTCTCTAGATGAATGGAGAAGTGAAGCTTATGAAAATGCTAAACTCTTTAAAGAAAAAGTTAAGAAATGGCATGATAGAAGGATTATCAAAAGAGAGTTTAATATTGGGGATAAAGTCCTATTGTATCGGTCTCGTCTCAGATTCTTTGCAGGGAAATTACTCTCGAAGTGGGAAGGACCATATGTTGTTGAAGAGGTGTATCGTTCAGGAGCAATTAAAATTAGCTCTCTCCAAGGCAATGCCACACAAGTGGTGAATGAACAAAGACTCAAGCATTATATCTCGGGTGATTCTTATAATGTTGATGTTGATATTATTCAAGTGGAAACACCGGAGGCTTTCATCAAAGGACAAATTGACAGTCCGCCAGAACTGGACTTTTAATAGGTAACTGTACAGGTAATAAAAAGTCCGCGTTTACCTTTCCGAACATTATTTCTGCTGTTTTTGGAAAATATGAAAAATTACGGAATCGAAACGGAGTGGAAAAGACGCGCGAGGGCCCGTCACCACAGGCCGGCGCGGGCCCCACCCTGGCCGCGCCGACCTATGGTGACGGCACCTCGGCGTCCCGTTTCCACTCGTTTTCGGCCTGGAACCTTCCTTTTGTCGTAAAAATATTTGCTATATAATCCCCCGGACCCCTGGAAGTCCGTATATCGTTTTCTCGTCGTGTTTTGTTTCGAGCTGTTTTCTGCCAGGATCTGCTTCGGATCTAGATCCACCATGTCCTCGTCGGGAACTCAGAAGGACAGCTTCTTTGAGGACGTCGTCAACCCGTACATGAACGAGCTGAAGATGCACCCCAAAGAGTTGCTGCTCGTGGATGGAGAGTTGCAGATCAAAGGTGTCCAGGGTCCTAAGGGAGAAGGGAGTTTGGAAGACAGGATGGAGAAACTGGAACAAGAGGTTTTCAACTACAAGAAGATGGCTGAGCGTGAAGTGGATATCTTTCACAAGATTGTGTCTGAACTCATTGATGGACACAAGAAGGAGACTGCAAAGTTGTGGGACGATATCTTCTCACTTCACGACACCACCAACAAACTCCAAGCTCAACTCTATGATGTTCATAATCAAAACTGTGAGTATGAAAACATGTTTAAGCGCATAAGTCATGCTGCTAGTTTCAGGTTTCCGGAGACCAAGATGTCTTTTGTTGATGGAGGGCCTCTTCCATGGAAGTCTGATGACGGCAAAGATTCACCATCATCACCGAAGGAGTAATTCATCATCGGTATTGGCATCCCCTTGGTTTGTTCCAAGCTTGGGGAGTGCCGCGGTATCACATCATCACTACCTTTATCTTTTACTATCAAGTAGTGTCATATCATGAGTAGGGAAGTTATCTTATGGAATAGTATGCAATGTGGAAGTATCTCTCTTAGTTGGTTATCTATGTATCCGTTGGTGTGAGTTATCGTTATGGAATATTAATGAGAAGTCTTATCATTTACTTTTTGCACACCTTATTTTAGTTTGCAATCTCCATTATATGATTACTCTTGACATAAGTATTGATATCACTTTGGGAGCATCAAGTAAATCTATTTGGTTTTGGCAAACTTAGCATTGGTCAATAGCAACAACATCGTGATGTTTAATAGAAGAGAGAAATACACTTAGATATATTACTCTATTATCTCTATGTTTATGAGCTTAGTATTCTTAAGTTAAAATTGCTTGTGCTTATGAGAAAGATGCATGATTGTTTCTATCATATGTATATTTGTTTGTTTCCCTCAACCTTTATGCTTGCTATCAAACCTTGCTAGCCAAAGACCTGTATCGAGAGGGAATGCTTCTCATACATCCATAACCTTAGACCAAACCTATGCCATTTGTGTCCACCATACCTACCTATTACATGGTATTTTCTACCATTCCAAGTAAATACTTCATGTGCTACCTTTAAATTATTCAAACTACTACTCCTTATTTGTGTCAATGTTCTATAGCTCATGAGGAACTATGTGGTGTTTTATCTTTCAATCTTGTTGGGCGGACTTTCACCGATGGACTAGAGGCACATCCGCTTATCCAATAATTTTGCAATAAGAGCTGGCAACGGGGTTCCCAGCCCCAATTAATAACTTTCATTAATAATTCTCTTCACATGTTTTGCTCTGATTTATCAGTAAGCAACTTAATTTTGCAATAGACACTCCTCCATGGTATGTGAATGTTGGAAGGCACCCGAGGATTCGGTTAGCCATGGATTGAGAAAGCCAAGGTTGGGGGAGTGTCATCCTTAATAAAACTAAAATACATGTGTAAACAAAAGAGAAGGGGGATGATCTACCTTGCTGGTAGAGATGTCGTCCCTCATGGGAGCCGCTCTTGGAAGGTTCGTTTGGCAAGGGGGTTAGAGTGCCCGCTACCATTCGTTGACAACAACAAACACCACTCAAAATCTTACTTTTATGCTCTTTATATGATTTCAAAACTTGAAAAGCTCTAGCACATGATTTAATCCCTGCTTCCCTCTGCGAAGGGCCTATCTTTTACTTTTATGTTGAGTCAGTAAACCTATTTCTCTCTATCTCAAGCAAACAATTGAGTTGTTGTGAACCAATCATTTATGCTATGATTCAGTTAATCATGTCTTTTATACTTTCTTGTTTAGTACCAATTTTATCTGAATGAATATGACTTCGAAGTTATCAATGATTATGAAGAGATTGTTATGCTTGAATATGAAGGCTCAGTTATAAAATCTAATATGAAAGCTTTGCTTAGAAGTACAATCCGTTAGTAGTTCTCTGACCAAGAACAAAGTTTGCCATCACCAACTATGATTTCTTATGCACCTTTACTTGTGATTTCTCTTTACCTATTTCAAGATGAGTTATATGAGGAAGTTGTTTACTAGAATGTCTTGTGTGAATGAATATGATGCTTCTTGTCCGTATTTTATTTATCGACTCTTCACTCCATAAACATGTGGTCTTGTTTATCGAGCTCGGCTTCGCTTGGGGACAAGCGAGGTCTAAGCTTGGGGGGAGTTGATACGTCCAATTTGCATCACTATTTTGTATCATAATTTGGTGTTATTCATTGATATATTTCATATTGGGATACAATACTTATGTTATTTCATCTATTTTGCATGTTTCATCATTATTGGAGGATCAAGCACCGGAGCCAGGATTCTGCTGGAAAAAGCACCGTCAGAACGCAATATTTCGGAAGATCAACTGTGGAAGGAAATTTCACGTAAATTCCTATTTTTTCCAGATGACGGAGGGAGCCAGAAAGGGAAGAAGAGGGGAGCCACTGTGGGCCCAGACCACAGGCCGGCGTGGCCCATGGCCTGGCCGCGCCACCCTGTGGTGTGGGGGCCCCACAGCCCCTTTCGCCTCCTTTTCTTCGCGTACTCCTTCGTCCCGAAAACCTAAGCCACAGAGAGGACCTCACGAAAGGTTACAGCCGCCTCGCGGGGCGGAGAACACCGAGAGAAAAGAGCTCTCCGGCGGGCAGGAATCCGCCGGGAAATTCCCTCCCGGAGGGGGAAATCGACGCCATCGCCATCGTCATCGAGCGGGACATCATCTCCATCATCATCATCATCATCTCCACCATCTACACCGCCATCACCACCGCTGCACCTCGTCACCGCTGTAACAATTTGGGTTAAATCTTCATCATTTAGACTTCACCCATGTCCTCAAGAACTAAACGAACTACTCACGAGACATCATATGGAATACAATCAGAGGTGATATGATGATGAATAACAATCTGAACATAAATCTTGGTTCAATGGTTTCACTCAATAGCATCTATAACAAGTAGAGAATAATGCCGGGAGAGTTTCCCCTATATAGGCGATGGCGGCGGCTCTGGAAGGTTTCGCGTACCGTGGCTTCCTCCTTTAGGGTTTTCGACGCAGGGGCTTTATATAGGCGAAAGGGCAGCGTCGGAGGGTCGAAGGGGTGCCCACACCATAGGCTGGCGCGGCCAGGGCCCAGGCCGCGCCACCCTATCATCCGGGGCCCACAGGGCCCCCTCCGGCGGCTCTCGGGTGTTCCGGATGCTTCCGGGCAAAATAGGAACCCGGGCGTTGATTTCGTCCAATTCCGAGAATATTTCCTTACTAGGATTTCTGAAACCAAAAACAGCAGAAAACAGACAATCGGCTCTTCGGCATCTTGTTAATAGGTTAGTTCCAGAAAATGCGTAAATACGACATATAATGTGCATAAAACATGTAGGTATCATCAATAAAGTAGCATGGAACATAAGAAATTATCGATACGTTGGAGACGTATCAACATCCCCAAGCTTAGTTCTGCTCGTCCCGAGCAGGTAAAACGATAACAAAGATAATTTCTGAAGTGACATGCCATTATAATCTTGATCATACTATTTGTAAACATATGTAATGAATGCAGCGATCAAAACAAAGGTAATGACATGAGTAAACAAGTGAATCATATGACAAAGACTTTTCATGAATAGTACTTCAAGACAAGCATCAATAAGTCTTGCATAAGAGTTAACTCATAAAGCAATAAATCAAAGTAAAGGTATTGAAGCAACACAAAGGAAGATTAAGTTTCAGCGGTTGCTTTCAACTTATAACATGTATATCTCATGGATATTGTCAACATAAAGTAATATAACAAGTGCAATATGCAAGTATGTAGGAATCAATGCACAGTTCACACAAGTGTTTGCTTCTTAAGGTGGAGGAAGATAGGTAAACCGACTCAACAATAAAAGTAAAAGAATGGTCCTTCAAAGAGGAAAGCATCGATTGCTTGTATTTGTGCTAGAGCTTTTATTTTGAAAACATGAAACAATTTTGTCAACGGTAGTAATAAAGCATATGAGTTATGTAAATTATATCTTACAAGTTGCAAGCCTCATGCATAGTATACTAATAGTGTCCGCACCTCGTCCTACTTAGCTTGGACTACCGGATCTTTGCATGCCATGTTTCAACCAAGTGTCACAAAGGGGTACCTCCATGCCGCTCGTACAAAGGTCTAAGGAGAAAGCTCGCATTTTGGATTTCTCGCTTTTGATTATTCTCAACTTAGACATCCATACCGGGACAACATGGACAACAGATAATGGACTCCTCTTAAATGCATAAGCATGTAGCAATGATTATTATTCTCATATGAGATTGAGGATATATGTCCAAAACTGAAACTTCAACCATGATTCATGGCTTTAGTTAGCGGCCCAATGGTCTTCTCTAACAATTTTGCATGCTCCAACCACTAAGGTGATAGATCCTTCAGACAAGACGGACATGCATAGCAACTCACATGATATTCAACAATAGTTGATGGCGTTCCCCGAAGCATGGTTATCGCACAACAAGCAACTTAATAAAAGATAAAGTGCATAAGTACATATTCAATACTACGATAGTTTTTAAGGCTATTTTGTCCCATGAGCTATATATTGCAAAGGTGAATGATGGAATTTTAAAGGTAGCACTCAAGCAATTTACTTTGGAATGGCGGAGAAATACCATGTAGTAGGTAGGTATGGTGGACACAAATGGCATAGTGGTTGGCTCAAGGATTTTGGATGCATGAGAAGTATTCCTTCTCGATACAAGGTTTAGGCTAGCAAGGTTATTTGAAGCAAACTCAAGGATGGACCGGTGCAGCAAAACTCACATAAAAGACATATTGTAAACATTATAGGACTCTACACCGTCTTCCTTGTTGTTCAAAACTCAATACTAGATATTATCTAGACCTTAGAGAGACCAAATATGCAAATCAAATTTTAGCAAGCTCTATGTATTTCTTCATTAATGGGTGCAAAGCATATGATGCAAGAGCTTAAACATGAGCACAACAATTGCCAAGTATCACATTATCCAAGACATTTTAGAATTACTACATGTAGCATTTTCCAATTCCAACCATATAACAATTTAACGAAGAAGAAACTTCGCCTTGAACATTATGAGTAAAGCCTAAGGACATATTTGTGCATATGCAACAGCGGAGCGTGTCTCTCTCCCACAAAGTGAATGCTAGGATCCATTTTATTCAAACAAAACAAAAACAAAAACAAACCGACGCTCCAAGTAAAGAACACAAGATGTGATTGAATAAAAATATAGTTTCGGGGAGGAACTCGATGATGTTGTCGATGAAGAAGGGGATGCCTTGGGCATCCCCAAGCTTAGACGCTTGAGTCTTCTTAGAATATGCAGGGGTGAACCACGGGGGCATCCCCAAGCTTAGAGCTTTCACTTCTCTTGATCATAGTATATCATACTCCTGTCTTGACCCTTGAAAACTTCCTTCACACCAAACTTCAAGCAAACTCATTAGAGGGTTAGTGCACAATTAATAATTCACACATTCAGAGGTGACACAAACATTCTTTACACTTCTGGACATTGCATAAAGCTACTGGACATTAATGGATCAAAGAAATGAATCCAACATAGCAAAAGAGGCAATGCGAAATAAAAGGCAGAATCTGTCAAAAACAGAACAGTCCGTAAAGACGAATTTAAAGCTGGCACCAGACTTGCTCAAATGGAAAAACTCAAAACTAATGAAAGTTGCGTACATATCTGAGGATCACTCTCGTAAATTGGCAGATTTTTTCGAATTTTCTACAGAGACCTGTGCCCAGATTCGTGACAGACAGCAATGCTGTTTCTGCGCAGCGATCCCAAATATAACATCAACTTTGACATAGAAACTTTACTTGGCACAAAAACATGATAAGGAGAGGTTGCTACAGTATTAAACAACTTCCAAGACTCAAATATAAAACAAAGTACTGTAGTAAAAACATGGGTTGTCTCCCATAAGCGCTTTTCTTTAACGCCTTTCAGCTAGGCGCAGAAAGTGCAAATCAAGTAACATCGAGAGATGAAGCATCAACATTATTATTTTTCATGCAAACACAACTTGTTGCAGAGGGTACTTTAGGTGCTCCATTATCTAAATTCTCTATGGTGGTGCTAGGGGTCTTAGAAATTTTAGGCCTATAATAATTCTTTTGTTTAGGCACTTTAGAGGCGTACATGAATTTTTGCTCTTTCCCCACATAAGCTTTCTCATTATACTTGAGAGAAGAAAAGGTTGAACCCAAGGTTCCCATAGCCTTTTCAAGTTCATCAATCCTATTGGTTTGATTATCATGGACAACACAAGTTCCTAGGACACTAATTTTTTCATCAATTCCTCCTAAGGATTTATCAAGTTCATAAGTTTTGTCAAATAACATTCCCAATTTAGCTTCAACACTTGGAAAATTTTTCTCTATGGTTTCCAATTTTTTCATAACATCTTCAAGAGAGATTTCAATTTTAACTTCATTAACAGGTGGTATTCCAACTAGACTCTCAATGATGCAACTAGCTTCTAAAGCGGGAGTACCTAGGAAATTGCCTCCCGAAAGGGTATCAAGAACATACCTATTCCAACTAGATAAACCAACATAAAAGTTCCTAAGAAGGATAGTGGTGGAGTGTTTCTTAATGCACCTATGGTGAGCATTACTAATTCTATACCAAGCATCTTTAAAACTTTCTCCACCTTGTTGCTTAAAAGAACGAACTTCAACTTCAGGATTACTCATTTTAGTAGCAATAAAGTAAACTAGGCAAAGACAAGTAACTAATTTTTTTGTGTTTTCGATATAGTGAGCAAGACAGTAAATAAAGTAAAACTAGCAACTAATTTTTTTGTATTTTGTTTAGGTGCAGCAAACAAAGTAGTAAATAAAATAAAGCAAGACAAAAACAAAGTAAAGAGATTGAGAAGTGGAGACTCCCTTGCAGCATGTCTTGATCTCCCCGGCAACGGCGCCGGAAATTTAGCTTGATACGCGTAGATGCACACGTCCGTTGGGAACCCCAAGTGGAAGGTATGATGCGTATAGAAGCAAGTTTCCCTCAGTATGAAACCAAGGTTTAATCGAACCAGTAGGAGCCAAGAAGCACGTTGAAGGTTGTTGGTGGCGAAATGTGATGCGGCGCAACAACAGGGATTCCGGCGCCAACGTGGAATCTGCACAACAAAACCAAAGTACTTTGCCCCAACGAAACAGTGAGGTTGTCAATCTCACCGGCTTGCTGTAACAAAGGATTAAACGTATCGAGTGGAAGATGATTGTTTGCAAGAAAATAGTAAAACACAATTGCAGTAGATTGTATGCTATGTAAAGAATAGGACCGGGGTCCACAGTTCACTAGAGGTGTCTCTCCCATAAGATAAAAGCATGTTGGGTGAACAAATTACAGTCGGGCAATTGACAAATAGAGAAAGGCATAACAATGCATATACATGATATGATAAATATAGTGAGATTTAATTGGGCATTACGACAAAGTACATAGACCGCCATCCAACCGCATCTATGCCTAAAAAGTCCACCTTCGGGTTATCATCCGAACCCCATTCAGTATTAAGTTGCAAAGCAACGGACAATTGCATTAAGTATGGTGCGTAATGTAATCGACAACTACATCCTTAGACATAGAATCAATGTTTTATCCCTAGTGGCAACAAGCACATCACAACCTTAGAACTTTCCGTCACCGTCCCGGTGTCAATGAAGGCATGAACCCACTATCGAGCATAAATACTCCCTCTTGGAGTTAAGAGTACAAACTTGGCCAGAGCCTTTACTAATAACGGAGAGCATGCAAGATCATAAACAACACATAAACAATAGATTGATAATCACCATAACATAGTATTCTCTATCCATCGGATCCCGACAAACACAACATATAGTATTACAGATAGATGATCTTGATCATGTTAGGCAGCTCACAAGATCCAACAATGAAGCACAACAAGGAGAAGACGACCATCTAGCTACTGCTATGGACCCATAGTCCAGGGGTGAACTACTCACTCATCACTCCGGAGGCGATCATGGCGATGAAGAGTCCTCCGGGAGATGAATCCCCTCTCCGGCAGGGTGCCGGAGGCGATCTCCTGAATCCCCCGAGATGGGATTCGCGGCGGCGGCGTCTCTGGAAGGTTTTCCGTATCGTGGCTCTCGGTACTGGGGTTTTCGCGACGGAGGCTTTAAGTAGGCGAAAGGGCAACGTGGGGGGCCACACGAGGGCCCCACACCATAGGTCGGCGCGGCCAGGGCCTGGGCCGCGCCGCCCTATGGTGACGGCGCCTCGTGGCCCCACTTCCTTCCCTCTTCGGTCTTCTGGAAGCTCCGTGCAAAAATAGGACCCTGGGCGAAGATTTCGTCCAATTCCGAGAATATTTCCTTACTAGGATTTCTGAAACCAAAAACAGCGAGAACAACAGAATCGGCTCTTCGGCATCTTGTTAATAGGTTAGTTCCAGAAAATGCGTAAATACGACATATAATGTGCATAAAACATGTAGGTATCATCAATAAAGTAGCATGGAACATAAGAAATTATCGATACGTTGGAGACGTATCATCCACCCTACCGCATCTAACGCGTAGCTCTCTTGTGTGGGAGAAAAATCGGGGATGACCGTTGGCTCTGAATTTCTGCGTTAGCATATTTGTGAAACTTCCCCCGATTTTCCTGCCGCCACGCTCTCCCTTTTCCTAATTCAATCTAAGTTCTTTCCTTCCCGTTCCTTAGACACAGCGAAGCACATATCCACAACCCAGCGAGGCAGGCAGGCTACTGAGCCAGAATGGAATCTGGGGTTCAGGATGGCGACCGCGCGGTTTGGGCAAGAACCTTTCTGGCGGAGCGCAGCGACGGGCAGCCAAATCAGAAGCAACGGCAGCACGCGGCACCGGCAGCAAGGGCGGGTGGGAACAGCTCTTGTCCACGGCTTGGCTGGGTATCTCAAGCAGGCCAAGTTTTCCACTACTGTACATGTGCGCATGTGTTGTGTTTTGTGGAATTAATTCTCTTCTTGCTGAACTTAGTGATCTTCAGCGGGGCGACGCAAACAGACTCTGAGGGACCGTTTACGTCCACGCGGACCAAAAATGCGTTAGGAATCAGCTCCGGCGAGACGACGCATAGTGACCGGCCGTCCGCAGCGACGCAAACACACACATATTTGCGCCTAGGATGGGCCGCGGCGGACGCTGCGAAGTGACCGCTCACTTTTCCACCGAGCCCGCCTGCAGCGATCCATAGGGCTGTATCGAGGACATCGCTTCCGTCTCTGCGCCGCAGCCTTCACAATCAATGTCGCGATGCCTCTTCTGCACACGCACTGGCGGGCGGCGGCTGGGCTTCTACGCCGCCATCAATGGTATCGTGTCCCGCGCGCGCCCGACCTTAAAAGTCGACCGGCATCGTCCCTGGCATCGCCCACACCAAGGACACCTCCACTCCCACCCCTCAACGCCGCGCGCCACCGCATCACCATGGGGGAAGAAGTAGAACGACTTCAAGGCGTTCGGCAGCGGCACCAAGAAGGCGGAGCAGACGCACAGGGTGCCGCTGCTCGTCAACGTGGCGCGGCTCATGTGCAGCAACTGGACGCCGTGCGCGGGCTGGCGGGACGTGCACCTGCCTGGCGGCGGCTAGCGACTCAGCTACCTCCGGGTGCCTGTCCCACCGGTGCCTCCGCGCGAGCCAGAGAGGAGCGCCAAGATCCGGTGCAGGCGGCGGTACTTGCCGCCGGACCTCCGCGCCGATCCCTCCTACGACATCGACTCCAACAGCTGGCGCTCTTGGCGCAAGACCGAGAAGGATCCGAGGAGGATGGCAGGCTTCCTCGGCGACTGGGACATCCCTTTTGACCATCCACCGCCGCCTCGTCATCAAACACGGGAGCCGTCGGCGCCTCCACAGGACGACAATGAGGACGACGACTACATTGACGCGCTGGCCTACCACAACGAGGAGGCCAAAGACGACAGCGAAGACCATGTCGCCTGCATTTTCCAGGAATGGTAGTTGGCCATGGCGGAGGGCCGGAGAGTTCGAGTACCCGGTGATGAAGACAAACGACGAGATCGCGAGGCTCGGTGTCCTCGTCTCGGAGGTGGAACGACCGGTGCAGCCGCCGCTGCCCTGGTACGCCACCGGCACCATGCTGCCGGGCCTCACGGAGGAAGATGCCCTACGATGGGCGCTCGAGGACTCGGCCCCGCAACCGGTGGAACCATCGCCTCCACCTCCGCCGCACAACCCGTGGGCTGTTCCACCTCCACCACCGGCGTGGGATGCTCCACCTCCACCACCGGACTGGGCTGCTCAACCTCCACCACCGGCGTGGGTTGCTCAACCGCCACCACCGGCGTGGGTTGCTCAACCGCCACCACCGCCGGCGGCACCGGCGTATGTTCCGCCGCTTGCCAACTGGCTGTGGCCGGTACCGGAGCTCGTCGTGATCGACAGCGATGACGATGACGAGTAGGCGCATGCGTTCTTAGGCAATCCTTATGCCTTGCGTCTTTCGCTCTCGATAATTTGTCTCGGTCACATCCACTTACTATCTCAAAAAATTCCTCCGTGTAAATCGGCCACAATTAACAAATCTTTACTATTAAGGTGAAACTTGTGAATGCATGGTGTCACATATCTAGAAATTACAAACCAAATACCACCCATAACTGATAGTCCTTATCCCTCTCGTCCTTCGCTTCCGATACTTTTGCCTCGGTCACATCTACTTACTATCTCAACAAGTTTTCGGTTGATCCATGGTATATGTTCATGCTCTCGTTTTTTTCAGGAGTTATAGAAAGGTTCTGTACCCAATTTAAATACGATTACAATTTTCTCATTATTAAATAAATCCACGGAACATTTGGGGATCATAAATTATAGACTCACATTTTTATCTGTTCAAAATGATAAGATTAAACTGAGCTTATTTTCCTTAATGTTAGAACATTATGTTGAATTTTGTATTGTTGACACTCATATATATTAACATCAAACTTCATTATGAAATTGATGCTTTGAAAAATCTAATTAACCGCAAGTTCGTTATGATTTTTAGGGGAAGCCTGGTACCCATTATACATCGGCATCACCACAAAAAATTTGGAGGGCTTCCAAATTTGAAAAATGAAACACTTTTCACCCTTAGATACATCTAAAAGATATTAGCGTCCGTTTGCTCCGTAGCGAAGCACGGGCATTCTGCTAGTGATATTAGAGCATCTCCAGTCGCGTCCCCCAAAGGAATTTGGGGCGCGCCGGACAGAAAATGCGTTCTAGCCGCGTCCCCCAAAGCCCATTTTTGTCTGGCGCGGCCCGATACGGTGTCCGGCGCCCCGAGCCCTTCTCCGTCCCACATGGGACGCACCGGGGACGCCGGACACACCGAAAAGCGAGGCGGGCTCCCACATGTCGGCGACTATTAAACCGTTGGTTCGCGCCTCTTTTCTCGTCGCTCCTTCCTTCCCGCGCCTTCCACCCCACCACCGCCGCTGGATTTCCCGGCCGTTTGGGCGTCTGATCTCTGCTGAGAGTCGGCGCCGTCGACGCGGCTGGGG
Organism: Lolium rigidum; assembly: GCF_022539505.1. Lineage (NCBI taxonomy): Eukaryota > Viridiplantae > Streptophyta > Magnoliopsida > Poales > Poaceae > Lolium > Lolium rigidum. Next base: position 207,935 of record NW_025900146.1, read on the forward strand.
CTCCCGCCGGTCGTGCCGCCGCCGCGTCGCCAGCGCGTCCCAGAACGCGCCGTCAAATCCGCCCCACCTCCGCGCACAGAAGGTGCTCGACGACTTGCCAGGTAGGCGCGATTGGCCGCTGTTTGTTGCGTCGTCTGCCTCGGCGCAATTTTAACCATTGATTTTGCTTTAGCCATGGACAGCGACGATGAGATGCTTGCCCTGCTGCTGGAGGACGAGCAAGTCTTCGACGACGACCTACGGGAGCATTTGCTGATCATCGCGTCCCTCCAAGACATGCTTGACGCTGAGGCGGAGAAGAGGAAGAGGCCGCGCCGCGGAGGATCAAGGCCGGGAAGAAGGAAGTCGAAGCCCCGGCAGAGGATGACCGCAAGAATCATGCGAGGACACATGTTGGTCCCTATGAGTGTCAGGGCCCTCTCGCGGAGGTTGATCATGAGTTGCCTGCAGATTTTGCTGATTTTCTCGCTATGCACGCAGAGATCCGTGACAACAATGTTCATGATCAACTTCAAGCTGATCTCGTTGAGCATTTGTGGAGGATCAAAGGAAATACTGTGGCACCTTGATGTAGCATCTAGCCCTATTTATTATATTTGTTTACTTGTTTTATTGTTTGTTGTAATTTAATTTGAAAACAATCCTCGCAAACATTTTTATTCATATGCTACATTTGATAAATGATTATGTGTTAAAAAAAGTATTTTAAATGTTTGGGGGCGGCGTTTGGGGGACGCGGCTGGGGAGCGACGTCCCCCAAACGCGGCACGAACAAAACACGTCCCCCAAACGCTCAATCCGGCGCGGTTTGGGGGACGGTTTGGGGGACGCGACTGAAGATGCTCTTAACGATATCTAAAATGTCACCTATATATATACTCCGCATTTATGAAATCAAGGGGATAAAGAGTACATGATATTGACAAAACTGTCGTTGAGCTTTCATATCTTGATCAGGTTGTAGGGCGGCCAATTTCATTACTTAGCTGTTTTCATTACCATTTGATTTAGCAGCTCCTAATGTTCTCTCTTCGTTGATTACATTGCCGTGCAAGCTTCCTAAGAAAGGAACAACTTTTGCTGTGATAAAGTAGCATAAAATGCACTTTGGCTCATAGGAGCATTTGCTCCCATTGTGTGAATCCACATTTTGAAGTGTCAAAAAATTCTAGACTAAATTTTTACATGTACATCTAGACATTTTATGTTGGTACACAAATTTTCAGAAAAATAGTTTTTTTATGGGGCTCCTGTAAAAAAGACAAATTAGGTGGATTTTCTGCATATATAGAACCGATCAAGGGGAGAGCTTTTGTCTACATAGACCATCTATTAGGTGGATTTTCTGCCCCCCATGGACCTATCCAAACAAACAAATGTGTATCAAAAACTATCTTCATTCGTGAAAATAAATGGTGCGTGGTAAGAATTTCTTTACTTTGGTTACTGGTATTTCTTTTCTTACAAGACGCAATGTGAAAATAATACCTTTCGAATTGTCATGGAGATTTTTTTCTGCACCATGCAAGAGAACTGTGCGTGAAGTGTGACTATAGAACAGGAAGAAAAGATACAATCACAAAGACCAAGCTCAAAAAGAGGGTAAGAAAACAAAAAGGTTACAACAACTTGTGGCCAAAATGACCGAGTAGAAGGGTGTCAAAGGCATCTGGCAGCGTCGCGTTTGATTTGCTCAATAACTAGTGGAGCAGGGCACACGCTTTGTCTAACATCCTCTTATTTTGTTCTTTCCAAAATCGACCAGGCGACGGCGGTAACAAGGCAGTTTAACACATCATTTTCAGCAAAACATGGGAAAATGCTATCCTTCAACAGAATTTTCAACAATTTTCCACTGACTGCATACGCACAAAAAAAGTCAAAGAGATGTATTAGTGATCGTATCGATATCTAAAACGTCACCTATATCTGTATTTACGAAATCAAGGGACAAAGTGTATGATATTGGCAAAACTGTCATTGAGCTTTAATATGTTGATCAGGTTCCAGGGCGACCTATTTCACTACTTAGCTGTTTTCAGAACCATTTTTTTTAGTAAAGCTTAATAAAAGGGACAGCATTTGTTGTGATAAAGTAGCATAAACATATATCTCTGAAAACATATATATAACTGATTAAGTGAATTTTTGTGTACATAGACCATCTATTAGGTAGCTTTTCTGTCCCTCGTGGACCTTCTCAAACAACAAACATGTAGCAAAAAACTATCTTCATTCATAAAAATAAATGACGCTTGGTAAAATTTTCTTACTTTGGCTACTGGTATCTTTTATATTCTTAGAAGATGCAATGTGAATATAGTACCGTTAGAAATGTTGACAAGACTTTTTTATCTGAATCATGCAAGAGGATTGTACGTGGATGATTATAGAAGTGCAAGAAAAGGTACATGCACAAAGACCAAGCTCAAAAAGAGGGTAAGAGAACAACAAGGTTACAACAACTTGCGACCAAGACGACTGACTTAAGGCAAATGACCGAGTAGAAGGATGTGAAGGCATCTGGCAGCGTTGCATTTGATATGCTCAATACCTAGTGGAGCGGGGCACACGCTTCGTTGAACACCCTCTTATTTCGTTCTTTCCAAATCAACCAGGCGACTGAGATAACAAGGCAGTTTAACACATCCCTTTCAACAGATCATCGAAAATATCTTTTAACATGAATTTCCACAATTTTCCACTGACTAACAGATACATACAAAAAAGGTCAAAGAAACACGTATTAGTGACCGTGTCGATATCTGAAACGTCATCTGTATATGTTTACGAAACAAAGGGGATAGAGCTGTACATGATATTTTCATTACATGTCTGCATCTCAGTCACGGTCCCTTGCTCCGCACATGTCACTTGGAGAGAATCTAAAGATTTTCTTTGCTTGGAGAGTATTTCTTGCGGAGATTTGCAAGCCATGTCAAGGGAAATGATCAATCAGGGGGCGGTTCCTCCCAATATTTCTTGTTCAGACAAGTTAAGCTAAGCTCCCCCGCAAAAAAAAAGAAAAAAAAGAAGCTAAGCTAGGGAGCTTCCTCTGCGACCAAGCACACGCACATTGCACCCACTGTTTGACTACCCTAAACCAAAACCAAAGCAAACCAAACCCTGGCTCGATCGGGTAGTTGGGTCGTCGCCTATAACCATAAAAAATATATGCTAACATAGTGATTGGAAATTAAGCTCAGAACCTTCTCAGGGGTCATGGCCAGATTAATTAGTCTATCCAATTAAGCACCTTGCATCGCACTGTTGCGACCCCGGCCGGCTCAAACACGCGTGACAGAGACCCGTACCATCCACCTCCCTTCTCCGCAATTCTTTACCCTTTCCCGTCGATTTATATGCCTCGCCTTTGCGGAGCAACGGAGATCAGGGGGGATCGAGCAAACACGCTTTGTGCCAAACACGGGCCTCGCCGCCATTAACTAAATGGCATGCGCGTCACGTTCTTGCGTCTCATGATTAGCGAGCGAGCTATACAAGTAGAGGCAGGATCGCTTGGGGCAGTGGTGGTAGCTGGCCTCCAGGCGACTGCAGAATTGTTGGCGCCCGTGAGGTCAATCAAGAGGGCCGGCCTTTCTTCCTTCTCTTCTAGCGGCATTATCCACTGCGGCTTTTGGGAGATTATTGGAGGGCGCTAGATTGATTGATTGATTGATCGACACGAGGTAATTTAGAGTTCTTTGATTTGCCCCTTTGAGTTCTTGCAAGTGCGGTTGGTATATATCCATCCCGGAGCTCTGTGCTAACTCCGCGAGGTGCAACCTTGGCTTGTTTCTTTGGCTGTTATCCAGGCGCGCCATGGGTTCTTGCGTGTCGACGACGAGGCGGCGGCAGAGGTCGAGGAAGCTCTCGGCCACGGCCAGGAAGCTCCGCCAGAAGATCATCCGCGGCTCCGGCTTCGCGGCGCGCCACGGGGTCGTCCATGTCGACGCGACGGCGCCGGCGTCCGCGTCCGCGTCGGGCGTGACGCTCCACCTGACCCAGCTGCAGTGGCAGCACAGCCAGATGGACGCAGGAAATGGTGAGAGGGAGAACCAACCGCCTCCTCGTGTTCTCCGGTCAATACCGGCTTGCTCGACCTGAAACTTTCTTGAACTTCTTGCAGTGATCTGCGACGAAGCGTGGTACGATTCCGTCAGCATGCTGGACGGCTCCGCCTACGACGACGATGTGGACGACGACGATCTCGACAACGATTACGCCAGCGTCAGCGGAGGTGATTAACCAACTCAGTCGTACGATCTTTCCTGGCCTGCAGAGTTGCAGTGTGCAGTGCAGAGTTCCGGACTTGCGGTACTCAGATATACTCTCCCCTGCTTGCAAATTCAGATCCTCTCCCGGATGTCGCCGGCGTCACCAACGGGTCGCCGTGCAAGGACACGGCGTGCTTGGCGGACACCGTGCGCCGCCTCGGGAACATCGCGGACGCGGAGAATAACGAGGATTCGGATGCTGGTGCTGGTGGCCTGAGAGAACCGCAGAGCGCGACGTCGTGCTCGCCCCGGCCTTTCCCGGGCTCTGTCCCGAGCAACAAGGTGCAGCCCATGCCGGTCGCCGGGTTCAGCCCGCACCACCAGAGGAAGAAATCGGCCGTCGTCAAGCTGTCCTACCGGAGAAGGTCCTACGAGGGCGATGAAATGACCGAAATGAGCGGATCGGCCAACTACTTGTACCGGCCGAGAGCGGGCTTGACGCTGCCGTGTTCTACCGGCGAGAAGCTACCGGAGGGCTGCTGGTCGGACCTTCAGCCGTCGGTGTTCAGAGTCAGAGGAGAGAGCTTCTTCAAGTAAGAACCAGTGACATCGACACTGATATACATTTGTTCACTCTGTGTTCTGTCTATCAGTGTGCCTGACTGAAGCTTATCAAATGCCCGCAGGGACAAGAGGAAATCCCCAGCTCCAGACTGCTCCCCCTACACTCCCATCGGAGCAGACATGTTTGCCTGCACAAGGAAGGTTCACCACATCGCGCAGCACATCGCACTTCCGTCGCTCAAGCCCCACGACGCTTTCCCTTCGCTTCTCATTGTGAACATTCAGGTAATTCAACTGTCCTTTTATCATATCGGTTAGTTCTCAGCTCTACAAGTTAACTAATGTATACACTTGCCTACCTATCATACTACCATTTGTGCATTAATTGGTTGGTTATGAACTTGACAATTTTAATTCTTGGTACAGTTGCCTACCTATCCTACTACCCTCTTCGGCGACAATGACGGCGACGGGATAAGCCTAGTTCTGTATTTCAAGATATCTGAAAGTTTCGACAAGGAGATCCCTCCTCAGCTGAAGGACAGCATCACGGTAAATCTCAAACAGATTGCATTCCCATGCCGTCACAATCTAACCTTTTTCAGCAACTTTGGCTAAATATCTGGTGGCTACTTGATTGTGCAGAGGCTTATGAATGATGAAATGGAAAGGGTCAAGGGGTTCCCAGTAGACAACAATGTGCCCTACACAGAGAGGCTGAAAATTCTTGCCGGTATTGTAAACCCTGAGGACCTGCAGCTTAGCGCAACTGAGAGGAAGCTTCTGCAAACGTACAACCAGAAGCCGGTGCTATCAAGGCCCCAACACAAATTCTACAAGGTACTAACCAATTATGCTTCCTCGCGTCTTTATCAACTAATAAGTGCTCAAACTCAGAAATCTTCATCTCCCCCCGGTCCCGAATTCTGACTGAAACACGTGCCTGTGCTCATTATGATGTAGGGTTCAAACTACTTCGAGATCGATATCGATGTGCACCGGTTCAGCTACATATCGCGAAAAGGCCTAGAGACCTTCCGAGAGCGACTGAAACATGGTGTCATTGATCTTGGGCTAACCATTCAGGTAATTTTCTTCTTTCCTTTTGTTCTCGGCCTACCTTAGGACTAAGTTTACCTGTGGAATATTGTGTAACTGAAAGTTTGAACCTTGCCATCTTGGTGCAGGCGCAGAAGGCTGAAGAACTACCTGAGCATGTGCTGTGCTGCATGAGGCTGAACAAGTTGGATTTTGCTGACAACGGGCAAATACCGACGCTTATCACGTCCAGCGATGAATAAAACTGGAAAAGCGTACGACTAACTTTGAGAGAGAAAGAGAGAAGTTGTATATATCGGGAGATAGTTGTAGGGACTAACACGAATTTATTCAGTACCAGTGTACAGATCTTGCAAATAATTGTAATTTCTAGCAATCATTCAACTCTAAGGTTATTCAAATGGTTCGATACTTCATGCTTACATGTCTTTTCAAACATGGAACTACAAAGGCAAAGTAAGAGCATTTCTAGTCGCGTCCCTCAAAGGGATTTGGGGCGCACCGGACAATTGACCGCACCCAGCCGCACGTCCGAAGGTCCTATCAATCCGGCGCAGCCCAATAACGTGTTCGGCACCCTGAGGCCGTCCCGGCACAACATGGTTCATTGAGGGTGGGCCGGATGCAATGCGAAGTGCCGTTGATCAGCATGTTACCAGTTAGTGCTCTCAAACTTTGAATGCTGAGAAAGATCATGTGCTCAAGGAACGCCGAGCTAAAATTGCCAAGAAGGCTCGCTTTGACACTTTGGTGACCTTGGTTGATTTGACCAAGGGCAAGTTCCGGGATTTCAGGAAGTGGGACTTCTATGCTATTGAGAATAACTGTGAAGATGACAACTTTTGGAGGACTGATTAAGCTTAGTTCATGAGTGTGATATATGCAACCTTTGAGAAAGTGTCAGTTTTCCCTCAGAAGGTTCTTGACCTCACCTACATGTGCAACACGGCATACTTTTCTGATGCTCTTTGGGTGTATGAGAAGCTCGGGCTGCTCCCGCTACCATAAGTCCAACAACCCTACATCATTCACTTTGTCCGACAGTTCTTTGCCACCTTGGTCTTTGGTAAGGGTGATCACTTGCCATTCTCTTGGATGATTTGAAATCAGCGATGCCACTCCAACTTCTATGAGTTTGCTACTTTGCTTGGATGCCCCTTCGAGAGTACTACAGAGAGGTCCGGGAAGAGTATGCATGTTGTTGGTGTTGGCTGTTGGGTAGAACTAGAGCAGGATTGCCCCTCTCTATGGCAAGGTTGGCGTCATGGGTTACACCAAGAACTTGCGCCCATCTATGATATCCTCATCTGCATGTCCCGAGAGAATATTGATCCTAGTGCGGGCAACTCTGATGCCATTCATGGAGGTTTGGTGAATCTCATGTATCATGCTCACAAGTGTTGGAGATATGCCCAAGAGGCAATAATAAAAGTGGTTATTATATATCTTTATGTTTATGATAAAATTTTATATACCATGCTATAATTGTATTAACCGAAACATTGATACATGTGTGTTATGTAAACAACAATGAGTCCCTAGTAAGTCTCTTAACTAGCTTGTTGATTAATAGATGATTAGTTTCATAATCATGAACATTGGATGTTATTAATAACAAGGTTATATCATTATATGAATGATGTAATGAACACACCCAATTAAGCGTAGCATAAGATCACGTCATTAAGTTATTTGCTATAAGTTTTCGATACATAGTTACCTAGTCCTTTTGACCATGAGATCATGTAAATCACTTATACCGGAAAGGTACTTTGATTACATCAAACGCCACTGCGTAAATGGGTGGTTATAAAGGTGGGATTAAGTATCCGGAAAGTATGAGTTGAGGCATATGGATCAACGAGTGGGATTTGTCCATCCCGATGACGGATAGATATACTCTGGGCCCTCTCGGTGGAATGTCGTCTAAATAGCTTGCAAGCATATGAATGGTTCATAAGAGACCACATACCACGGTACGAGTAAATAGTACTTGTCAGAGACGAGGTTGAACAAGGTATAGAGATACCGATGATCAAACCTCGGACAAGTAAAATATCGCGTGACAAAGGGAATCGGTATCGTATGTGAATGGTTCATTCGATCACTAAGTCATCGTTGAATATGTGGGAGCCATTATGGATCTCCGGATCCCGCTATTGGTTATTGGTCGGAGAGAGGTCTCAACCATGTCTACATAGTTCACGAACCGTAGGGTGACACACTTAAGGTTTGATGTCGTTTAAGTAGATATGGAATAAGGAATGGAGTTCGAAGTTTTGTTCGGAGTCTCGGATGGGATCCAGGACATCACGAGGAGGTCCGGAATGGTCCGGAGAATAAGATTCATATATAGGAAGTCATATTCCAAGTTTGGAAATGATCCGGTGCATTTATGGCAGGTTCTAGAAGGTTCTAGAAAAGTCCGGAAGAAATCACCATGGAAAGTGGAGTCCCGGAGGGACTCCACCTTGCATGGCCAGCCAACCCTAAAGGGGAGGAGTCCAAGGTGGACTCCCCAAGGGTGGCCGGCCAACCCCCCAAGGAAGGGGTGGGAGTCCCACCTTGAGTGAGATTCCCCCCTTGGGTAGGTTTTGTCCCTTTGGTAGGTTTTGGTTTCGGGTCTTATTCGAAGACTTGGATACCAACACTTGGGGATTTCCACCTATATAATGAGGAGGAGAGGGAGGGGGCAGCCCACTCTTGGCCGCACCACCTAGGGCTGCCCATGGCCGGCGCCCTAGCCACCCCCTCTCCCAAACCCTAGCCTCTCCTCCTCCACCACTTCTCCCGCATACGCTTAGGCGAAGCCCTGCCGGAGTTCTCCACCACCACCGCCACCACGCCGTCGTGCTGTCGGGATTCCGAGGAGGATCTACTACTTCCGCTGCCCGCTGGAACGGGGAGAAGGACGTCGTCTTCATCAACACCGAACGTGTGACCGAGTACGGAGGTGTTGCCCGACTGTGGCACCGTGATCAAGATCTTCTACGCGCTTTTGCAAGCGGCAAGTGATCGTCTACCGCAGCAATAAGAGCCTACTCTTATAGGCTTTGGAAATCTTCAAGGGTGAGTCTCGATCATCCTCTCGTTGCTCCCGTCTTCTAGATTGCATCTTGGCTTGGATTGCGTTCTCGCGGTAGGAATTTTTTTGTTTTTCTATGCAACGAATCCCTACAACAAGGTCTTTCTTGATGGCCACGAAACTCATGAAAGGGAGATTTATGTGATGGATTTCATATTCCACGAGATGCACCACACCATCCTTGAGAAGAAAAAACCCGTCTATGCTCCCTATGTGATGAAGCTAGTTCATGCCAAGAACACTCTCTCACCCATCATTGTACTAGTGCCACACAGTTTTTGCCATCTCCAAGTCAAGAAAACTCATGTGGTCGAGGTCTCCCCCCCCCCCACGCCAACTAGAGGACGTTAAGATGGAGAGAAGTATGCTTCAAGGTCTATGAGGAAGAATACTCAACCTCCTTACCCTCCTTCCATCAAGCAAGGGGTCAAGGAGCTCTCTATCTTCCAAATGTTCATGATTTACATGAACGTGGACATTCACAAGGAGAAATACGAAGCCTACAAGGAAAGGAAGCTCATCCTTGTGAACAAAGACAAAATCTTCTCCAAGCTCAACATGGATGACGAGGGCAGTGACGGCCTTATTTCTCCCAAGGTGAAGGTTGTAGGCTATGACAAGTGGAAGTCCGACCAAGTTCCTTGGATGGAGTTTGAAGGCATTTCTCTCAAGGGCAAGGAGCCCATGCAAGAACCCAGTGGCGAAGGAGATGATGAGGAGTATGCTACTGGCGAGATGGAGATGAAGACAAGGAAGATGAGAATGATGAAGACAATGACGAGTAGTGAGCTTCATTAAGTGGTGGTGGAACATTTGGTTTGCAATAACTTAAGTAGTTGTGATGGTGAACTTCAGTTATCCAGTATCTCTGTGATGGTTATATTTTTGTTTTATCTTATACCATCTAATTGGAGGCGTATTGATTATGATTGATTGAGTTTGGGAATTCTTAAGGCTACAATATGAATGCTACTCTCCAACTCTTGAACTTGCTATATGTCTTATGTTGTGCAAGATATTCTTTACATGCTACCCATTTTCTTGCACGTGTTGTTGGATTATGAAATATAGGAGGAGATTTAAATCTAGTTTATGTGCACTTGTATTCGAACCCTAAACCCAAATCCACTGATCCCCAAATCACATGTAAACCCTAAAATCTTCCATATGGGTCGGTTAAAACTTATTTATTTTTAGCTAGTTTAGGTTTGATTTCTACTGGTATTCATGAATCATACTCCCCACATCTCCTATAAACCCTACACCCACCATAGGATTCGGTCATAGCATAACTTTTTTATGAGTTGTGACGTTGATTGATGAATAGTTTGTTCCTAAGAGTTTATGTAGGTCTACTTGATAATGTTTACTGGTACTATTTTGTTGATGATCATTTACTTGATGTACTTCTGATTTTTGTTGAGTTCAATTTCCTTTCTTGTTTTCTAAAACTGGATGTTGATTACACTTGTTTATTGTGATGCATTGTCTATGTTCACATGTTCACATTTGTCTTTGGTTATTCCTTACAGTTACGCCCTGCATTCGTCAACTATTTTAAGATTAAGGTCATATTTGCAGTTCCTTTGCTTAGTTAACCATGGTGATGATTTTTCATGCAATTAATAGTTAACTTATGATCATATATGTATGCTAGATGCGTTCCGCGAACTATATATTTATCATTCCTTTGCTTACATAATCATGTTGTTGATCCACTATTGCTATAATTGAGTGTTGATCATAGATGTATGCTAACTAGACCATGGTGATTTAAGTATATCCATGCTCATGCCAATTTAGTATATTATAAAGATTTCCTGCTATGTTTGGGAGTTAACATTTCTAAAGTTATTAGATTATCAATTTTTTTCCTTAAGTTGTTGGATTATTAAATTTTACATTCTTGTTTTCTGAAACAATAAGTTTCTTACGTTTGTTTAGTGTGATGAATTGTCTATATCAACGTATTCGCGGGGTTTGTCTTTCGCTCCTATATGTACTCCCTGCAGTCGTCAGTATTTTTAAATTTAATTCATTCCAACACACTTTGCGTTTGTAGTTCCTTTGCTTAGTTAACCATGGTGATGATCCTTTCATGCTATATTTTATTGATGATCATATGTGTTTCATTACTTTGTTCCTGCGGGCTATATATTCATCATCCCTTTGCTTACTTAATCATGTTGTTCATCCATTATTGATATATTTGAGTTATGATCATATATGTATGTTGAAGTAGACCATGGCGATTAAAGTACATCCATATTCTTGTTGCATGTTATGATTATTTTCTGCTATGTTTGGAAGTTAATTTTTTGTTTTGTTCATTTAATATTTACAAGGGTTCACACTTCAATTAGTTCCGTATGTCACATGGGTTATAATGGCATATATTTTCTTATTTTGCTCATATTATCCAGTATGATGCAGTATTTTGATAGATATGGTTCTCGTACTAGAACTTCTACTCTTATGTTGTACCAACTACTCCGACCAAGGGGATGTGCACGCATGCCATTTAGTATGTTAGTTACTCGTTTATATTTTGATTTATTGAAATAGTGTATTAGTAAGTTGATACTAATTTGATTTAGATAACTAGTTTCAATTTCTTTGTAGAGTGGATACATCTTACTCGGATACGGTGTTCAAAGAGGGACTGGAGAAGATTGTGGCGGACTATTTTGCTAAAAGAGGTTTAGGATCTTTATGCGATATCCCCTCGGTTAGCTTGTTGCTTTGTTCATTTTGAACTACTTGAACACCTATATATGCTATACATTCATGTTAGTTCTCATTTCAACCTGAATCTTGTAAGTTGCAGAAAAAATGGTGTTGTGAAATCTCCAGGGCGGCTGAGGAGAAGGTGGAAAAACGGGTGCCAAAAATGTCGGCGGTTTTGAGTTTGTTACCAGAACTGCATCCTCGTAACTCGTTTCCCTCATGGAGTATCAACTCCTTCATTCAAAAGTACACAACTCATTTAGTATGTTAGATACTCATCTATTTCCTTTACTCTCCTAATGTTTTTCAGTATTCTGTAGTTTATATCCTTTACTCTGCTAATATTATCTAGTACCATGCACTAGTATAATAGTCTTTTAGTAAGTTAGATAGTTATACTATTTTCATTTAGGTAACTACTTTCATCTTTTTTGTAGAATGGACACTTATTTCTCGATTACACAGGTTGTTGACTTGTTATAGAGCCGGAAAGGGACCCAAAGACAGGTCACCATGAGAAGTATGAGTAGAATGCATGAGGTATGCCTATCAGTCCAAAAATGTTGTTTTGATCTATCTATGCATCTATGCATAATTATCTGATGTAATACGATTTTCTGATTCTGCGATTTGTTATTTAAAGCATATTTGCAGTCTTTTTTGTATTCCTAGTCCATCTGTGCACCATAATGATCTGATGTCATATATTTTCTAAGGTTTCAGCGCCAAATATCTATTTAATTAGTACCTAGTTTTTCTTATCATGTCTAGAAATACTGTTCTTACCAATTATCTTGTTTTTAGGAAGCAAGTTCTTTCTTTGTTGAGCTGAAGCATGTTCTTTGTTAAACTATACTCTAAATGTTATCTTAAGCCAGATGTCACAGTCATGCATCTTGCCTTATTCACTTAACTACTTGTCTTCTCATTGCCAACATCTTTCAAGGCAGCCAGTTAATTATCTCGACCATAATCTTTTTCTGTCTTGCTCGCAACAGTGAAACTACGGAAGATGCGGATCATTTGGATATTAGGAACACGAAGACAAGGATTCTTGGTTCTATTTTGTTTGTGAGTGACACTTGTATCCATGTACTTAATGAGTTGTAAACATTTGAATATTTTTATGGATGTGACGGCTATATTATGATTTTATATGCTTGTATTATATGGATGCCAACCTGCATTTTATGAAATAGAAGTAGAATATGAATGTCGCTGTAAAACTACTAATGACAACCGAAATAAAGATAGCTGGTCCTCCAAACTGCTCGTTAGTGGAAGTTCATTAATGACGTTCTCCACTAAAGGTGTACGTCTCTATAAATGGTTAGTGAGCTCCTCTCGTTAGCTGAGTGAACAACCGCTGACGGTCGGCCATGCATTAATTTGTCACTCCTTAACCAACAACGTCATAGAAGTCGTCACCCATAACCCATCAACACCTTGTAGACTCGCCAGATCTTTGGAACTGCTGACGCATACAACATTCTTAAGCTCGCCCTTGGAATTTCGCCACTGTGCCCTGTTCAATAGATGAACCAACTATCAGAGACGGTTGAAAATCCATTTTGTCATCAACGCTGCATCGTACCCCCAACGTATCAAATGCACGTGTGATACGTCTCCGACGTATCGATAATTTCTTATGTTCCATGCTACTTTATTGATGATATCTACATGTTTTATGCATACTTTATGTCATATTCGTGCATTTTCTGGAACTAACCTATTGACGAGATGCCGAAAGGCCAGTTGCTGTTTTCTGCTATTTTTGGTTCCAGAAAGGCTGTTCGGGCAATATTCTCGGAATTGGACGAAATCAACGCCAAACCTCCTATTTTTCCCGGAAGGCTCCAGAATACCGAAGAAGAGTCGGAGAGGGGCCAGGGGGCCACCACACCATAAGGCGGCGCGGGCCAGACCCTGGCCGCGCCGGCCTATGGTGGGGCCACCCTGCCAGCCCTCCTGTGCCGCCTCTTCGCCTATATAACCCCTTTCGACCTAAAAACGCAGTACCTCTTGACGAAACTCCAGAAAGACTCCAGGGGCGCCGCCACATCGCGAAACTCCAATTCAGGGGACAGAAGTCTCTGTTCCGGCACCCTGCCGGGACGGGGAATTGCCCCCGGAGTCATCTCCACCGCCGTCTCCACCACCATCTTCACCGCCATCGCTGTCTCCATGATGAGGAGGGAGTAATTCACCCCCGGGGCTGAGGGCTCCGCTGTAGCTATGTGGTTCATCTCTCTCTTTATGTGATCTACTATGTGCTACTCTAGTGATGTTATTAAAGTACTCTATTCCTCCTGCACTGTGTAATGGTGACAGTGTGTGCCTCGTGCAGTACTTGGTGTAGGCTATGATTGTGATCTCTTGTAGATTATGAAGTTAACTATTGCTATGATAAGTATTGACGTGATCTATGCCTCCTTCATGGCGTGATGGTGATAGTGTGCATGCTATGTTAGTTCTTGGTGTAATTATGTTGATCTTTCATGCACTCTAAGGTTATTTAAATATGAACATTGAATTGTGGAGCTTGTTAATTCCGGCATTGAGGGTTCGTGTAATCCTACGCAATGTGTTCATCATCCAACAAAAGAGTGTAGAGTGGTTCTATTATGTGATCATTGTTGAGAGTGTCCACTAGTGAAAGCAGGATCCCTGGGCCTTGCTTCTAAGCATCGAATCTCCGTTTGTTTACTGTTTTGTTGCATGTTTACTCGCTGCCATATTTTATTCAGATTGCTATTACTACTCATATACATCCGTACTACTTGTATTTCACTATCTCTTCGCCGAACTAGTGCACCTATACATCTGACAAGTGTATTTGGTGTGTTGGGGACACAAGAGACTTCTTGCTTTGTGATTGCAGGGTTGCTTGAGAGGGATATCTTTGACCTCTTCCTCCCTGAGTTCGATAAACCTTGGGTAATCCACTTAAGGGAAACTTGCTGCTGTTCTACAAACCTCTGCTCTTGGAGGCCCAACACTGTCTACAAGAATAGAAGCACCCGTAGACATCAACGTGTCACGGGTACACATTACGATTAGCTGTATACCCGTGACTTCGGCCTCTACTGTCAGAAGTGCCGAAAACACGCCCGTCACTGGTAAGTATTTTTTCCGGTAGTGACTACAAAGTCAATGGGATATGTATATGGACCAACTGAAATTGGGACATCTTTAATAACTCCCACAGTGCCTCTAATTATTTTATCAGCAAGCATAATTGTCATGTCGGTATTTAGCAATTTAGCTGGTTCTAATTCATATTGGATATCCAGATAAAATTCAAAAGGGATGACATTAACTGATATCACAATGGCCACATTAAGAAGACTCAAAGGTACATGGAAGAATAGGCTTATCAACATTCTTAGCTTTTACTTCACCTTTAACAAATTGGGAAGCTTCAGTGTCAAGTTCAACTACATTGCAATGTGCAAACATACCCAATATTGCTCCCTTGGTTACTTCTCCTTCTTCTTCTACATTCCCACGAATAATCTCTCTTCTACCTTTGATGCTTATTCTTGTTCTCTCAGAACTTTTCCTTCCTCCTCCAATTGTTCTGCAAGACGCTGAGCTATCATATGCTTTTCCACGATCCCTGGAAAAGGAAGTGGTTCCATATATGGGGCCTTTCCCTTGCTGGATCCATTGGCACAGCAACTATTGCTTGCACTTCTTCAATTGGTTTAGGCGGTGGGGTGTACTAAAGTGGTGTTTCTTTGTTTCTTCGATGTGCTCTGAAAAGGACTGAAGAGTTTACAAAATAATATCGTCATCAAGATGGAACTCAATGGTTTCTTTTATTTTACCAGTTTCCTTATAACAATTGAGACAATCATATTCTACTTCTATTTCAACTTCGCCTCCTAAATCAAAAGTCTAAGTTTCTCTATTACGGTGAATTCTTTCTAGAAGTTCCCAAGCTTGTGTTATAGTGAATTCCATAAAAGCTCCACCTGAAGCTAATTTTTAATTGTCTTGGTTAAGTCCTCCATAGGAAATATGTAAAACATACCATGATGATAGATCATGACGGGGACATTTATTTATCATACCTCTGTACCTTTTGTAGGCTCTTACCAAACCTTCACCTCCGCGGTTCTTGAAATTTGTAATTGCACGTCTCGCTCCAGCTGACTTTACTTTGGGACAAAAGCAAAACACAAATTCTCCTTTTAGTTTTTCCCAAGTACTAATTGATTCAGCGGGAAAAATTCTATACCAAGCGAAAGCAGTGTTGGTTAAAGATTTGCTAAACAATTTAAGTTGCAGTTCATCATAAGAATAGTCTTTAAGTGTCCGACATATCCCACTAAAGTGATTTAAATGAGCATAATGATCTTCATCAAGATCATATCCCGTAAACCTTTTTTGATGCAATATAGCAATTAGACGAGTATTAACCTCATATTGTTTTGTTCAGTGCTTTCACTTGGGAATTCTTTCACATAGGATCTATTAAACCTCCTGGTGTATTTAGTTGCATACAGCTTGTTCATTAGCCCAAGAGTAGTCATGGTATTTAACTGAAACTAGTAAACAACTTTAATATAACAATTAGTAAATCAACAATTAAAAACACATATGAAAAGCACTTAGCTCTCCGGCAACATCGTCAGAAAATAGCTTGATGACTGCAAATGAAGATGTATATTGTAGCTAGTTTCAAAAGTAAGAGTATCAAACCACGGAGAGCCATTTGGTTAAGGTATTTATGCCCCTCATCACTATCTATCAAAATATACTTATAAGCCGCCCTTGATCCCAACTAAGAGTGTTTAAAGACGATTGTTTGGTGTGTAAAGTAATGGCTGAAAAGTAGATTAAATAGAAAGACAATCGCGATGTAAATAATAATGAAACTTCAACAAGGAAAATGTTATCGGGGAATGTAGGATCCACCTCTAACATTGGTATTAATCATGATTAGGATAAATATATGTATTTCTTCATAATATGTGTGGGGAGAGTTCCATAAAAAGATAATCACAGAAAGCCATTTGATATTTCATCCCAAATAACCACTGCAATGGTCGTAAGCAAGCCACTCTGATCCTCACAATTAAGGGTTCCCCCATGAATATTGATATGAGCTTTGTGAATCTACCCTTATCTCCCTTGACCATATGAATAGCACACCGACACGTTATGTCCAAAGGTAATTCCCTCTCTAGTCCCGAAGACAAATATTACATGATCGAGTTTATATAATATCTAGAGAGAAAACTAACACTAATCAAGAACCAAAGTTATAAATCACCTTTATTTTATATCATAATATTGCTAGGGTTTCTTCATCTCCCCAAGAAGAAAGTAAACTATTCACTCATGGAAGCAACCAACAACATCATGATAGGCATATGGAAGAAATACGAGTATATGGATGAATACAAGTGAAAATTCACAATAGAAATTGGAATTACAACAAGATGGAAGTAAATGGGAAGGGAATGGTGATGGTGACGAAGATGCAATGTTTGATGATGGGGGATGCATTGGCCTCCAATGATCCGTGCAAAAGCGAGGATGATGCCCTTCTACAAGTTCCCCCTCCAGTTCCCTTCCGGATGAGGTTTCTGCGAGTTGTGGTATCTCCGGATGTCGGATCTCAAATACTTAAAATTCTATAAATTCTTGTATCATCAGAATATGTTTTCTTTACATGTGAATTTTCATGCCATGTTCATGCTGACTAGTTTAATAAAAACGCTCAAGAGTACAACCACTGTGTGTGTGTGTGTCACATATTAACCATTCGAACAAGGGATTGGTATTCGAAGAACTTGTATTCAGGTTTATGCGGCACAGGAGATAACATTTTTTTTTTTCATTCCAAACATCAGGGAAACAACACATTGTGCATCTCATACAATACAAAAGCCAAAAAAAAAAAAGTCACCTGCACCTGCGGCCCAAAAATCAGGTCAATCCTCTACTATAACTGACGTCTAATTAACCACGACGAACAAGAATTAGCCAGCAGAAAAACCTGCCCAAAAGAATCAATAGTGCAGCTCTATTATTCACACGGAGGAAAACCCACACTGGCAATCCGAAAGATATACCCTTGTAGCAAATTATAAGACGCTTTAGATTACTACTAGAACGTCTTATAATTCGGTACAGAGAGAGAAGGTGTTAATCCCGGCTCTCTTCTTTCAGCCGATGAGTGCCACTTGACTGATGCAATGTGCCGCCGGCCGGGTTCCCCGTAGGATCGGAAGAGGAGCCGCCGCCAGCGGTGGGAGCAGCGGCGGCTCCGGCACCCCTGCCTGGCGGGTCGTGGCTGTGCCGGCCAGTGTACGTCGTCAGGACGCACCTGGGATCCGTGGACGCCCTCTCGATCTGCTTGCGCACGTTGCAGTTATCGGCGGTGCACTTGTAGTAGCTCCTGCATGGATTTAAACACTTGCCATTTCAGAACGCACCCAACGGCGACCCGATGAAAAACTCTTCAATATTGTAACGCAGATTGCAGCGATGTAGTAGCGTCTTTCCTTAGCGGTAGTTCCACTTGTATATAGCCTGTATTTGTTTTCCTTTTCCTCTTTTTATTTTGTAATAACCTGGGTAATTTTTGTTCTTCTTAGCATACTGAAAGTAGCCCTGCCGCCTTTCGTTTTTTTTTTTTAAGATTACAGATCTTCCAAACCTCAGTAGACCAGTCTGAACTCTCATATCCATTCTTACTTGTGTTGGCGACCAACATGACTACATGAGTGACATGCATGGACATCAATGGCAATTGCACGCAACCCCTTAACTTTGTATGACACAATTTCCTTTCTTGTTAGATACACCACTATGAGCTACCCCAATTAAGGCGATAACGATAAGAAGGATGGCATTCACTAATGCTACGACAATCATTGCTACGAACATCGGAAATAGAAGACCGACAGGAGCCGACCAACCAAAGACCGACAGGAGCCTCCTTGGCCAATGGGGAAAATGAAGCTAGCATGGGAGCTTCTTATCCAACCACTGACTGACAAGGTCCTCCCGAGCTATATTGGTTCTTTAATGACAATACAAAGTGAAATTTGTGGACTGGTAAATTATGCAAGATCAATGCAAAAAAACATTACAAACTAAACCTATATGATATAAAATACTCCCTCCGTTTCTTGATATAAGGTGTATAGTTTTTTTTTTTTGAAAAAAGCTCCAAAATATAAGGTGTCTTGTGTAGAATCATTCATTTAGACATTTTTTTACAGATTCGATTGCATTTTCTTAGCTCATTTAAACTCCTCTATTTTCTCAAAGCAACAATTCAAGGGTAATCTTGCCCAAAACTCGTGCAACTTACCCTCAATGTGCATTTCTTTATTTCCGTGCCAAAAACTATACACCGTATATCTAAGAACGGAGGGAGTAGGAAAAATGCATGTATCAACTCCCCCAAGGTTCCCTTTTCCCGCACTCGAGCAAATAAGCTTATGAAACATGTAATGTGCAATGAGCTGGTGGTTGATAAAGAAATAGGAGCAGTGTATCATCTCAAGCTTCATTTAGTCAAACACTTCTAAAATAACAATCATTCAGTTGATTGTTGAAACTAAAGAAATGTACCTTGGGGTGACATTTTTTCCTCATAAAACCCAAATTTTGGATGTGCAAATGAATAGTGCATTCATAAAAGTGTTTTCATATTTTGCTAGCAGGAGAAAAGAGAAACATGGCCCACTATAAATTGCGCAGATGGAAATGTTTTCCTATTTCTACTAAAAATTTATTGTACCAATACTATGCAATGTTTGAACATACAGTCAGGTAATGCTATCAGTCATGCCAAGTCTAGTACCCCCATGATCTAGAAGACTAGAACAATCTATTTAAATGGGTTTAGGGCATGCACAATGGTGGAGAAAGAAGGTACACTTCTCACGGTATATACTATCTTGTTTCTAGTAATTAATACTTGCATGGCTCTAAGATTATGGGGAGATTAAATACTAACTAGAAAATGTCAAGCAAGGGACGGCGTTTGTTACAATGTAAGAAATGTTTTCCTTATGGCGTCACGGGAAGAGATTCTCACTTTGCAAATTGCATCTACAATGGTGTGAAGTATTCCTTCTCTTAGATACAACATTAGGATTTTATTGACAGCGAGAAAGAAAATTGTTCGCTCTCGGTGAAGATTGATAATCTTAGTCTAATATGGTTAATTTCTCTATTATACAAGATGTCTTCTTATTCATACGTGTTTTTGTACTTACTTTTGACTACTGCATTTTTTTGTAGTAGTGTATCATTAATTATGAGAGATGATATTAAGAGATAAATATTGTATGCCATGTTTTTATTGTCATTGCTATATAACCGAGGATATGGGAGAGCTATCTTATCTATTATTTAAGTTCTTTTTAGTGAAACAATATTCTTTATTTTTGTTCTTTGTCTTACAACTCAACAAAAAGTAATAACACTCCTCCTTCCCTCCGTTTCTAAATATAAGATTTGGCAGCTCCAATTAAACTGCCAAAACGTCTTATGTGTAGGACAGATGAGGTATTTGACATCTCTAATCCGAAGGATTACATCACCCTATGGTGCATCATGTGCTTAACTGGTTCAAATGTACAGTTTGGGAGTTGAGTGATACATATACTTCTGCGTATTACTCAAAACACATTTGCTCAAAAATATTTATGTTCATCACATAACGATTATATAGTAGTATTTCTGTTTTCGTTTCATGTCTCAAAAAACCTAATAATTATGATCTAACAAGCAGCTATGAATAGAAGTTAGAGATGGGTTGAGGTTGAGAGTTCAGATTATATTGTTCCCCGCAAAAATAAAAAAAATAAAGAGTTCAGATAATGTAAGGTTCATCGTGCGTGCAACTAGTTAGCGTGGCATAATTAATGTTTTCGTACCTGGGACGGGGGTTGCCCTTGACCACTTTCTGGCCGTACTTGCGCCACCGGTAGCCGTCGTCGAGGAGATCGACCTCGCTCGGCGTCTGCAGTATGATCTTGTGCTTCTTCACCACCCTCTGTCCCGCCGCACCACCTGCGCCGCTGCCAATGTCATGGCCCTCGTCGCCGCCATCTTCATTCAGCATATCGTCGTCGCTCGCCTCGTCCTCCTCAGCCCCGGCGGCGGCAGCGGCCGCGGCGGCATCATCGCCACCTGCTTGGCCGCCGCGCCGGGGCTCCGGTGGGCGCGGGTGGGTGTGCCGGCCCTTGTAGGTGATCTCCTTGATGCAGCCGTCGAAGGAGCGCTCGACGATCTTCTTGACGGGGCAGGCGTCCCGGGTGCACTTGTAGTAGCTCCGCGGCGACTCGGCGTCCTTGAGCTGCTTCTGCCCGTACTTGCGCCAGTTGTACCCGTCCTTGGCCGGTTGCTCGATTGGAGGCGCCGCCGGTGCCGCGTGCTGACTGCCGAGCGCCGCCGCGCGCATTAGTTGCATGTGCTGCTCGTAGTGCGTGGATGGCCCCGTGTGGTGGACCGCGAAGTTGCGGGGCAGCAGCAGGGAAGAGGAGGGCGGCTGCGTCGCTCGTGGAGGCCATTGTGTCGGCGGGTCGGCGTGGAAATATGACGATGACGACGACTGGTAGGGGTGGAGGTTGGCGAGGGGTGAGAAGGTGGTCTGTTGCTGGTAGGACGACGTCGGCACGTAGTTTCCCTGCATAAGTGCAAATGGTGCAATTTCAATTCACATATGATGCTGCAAATCTATATCCCTTTGATGTAGGTAAACTATATACGATCATTGCAGTTAGAGCTGATGTATTTAGATGCTACAGAAATCTTACAAGTTGGGTGAGAAACCAACACCAAACACAAAACCGGCCTATCTCCATTTCATTGACTTGCAATGAGCAAGAGCCCAACACCAAACGAAGAGCAGATCGATCAAGGCCAAGGTACAAGTAAATTACCATGGAAAACTGAGGCGTCAGATTAATCGGAGTCGCGGCAGTGACCTCCTCGACAGCCCACGGCGGCGGCTGGGGGTTGTTGATGCCGGTGCCGAGAAGCGACATGTATGATGATCCAGGATCATAATCGCTCCCGTACGGCGCCGGGCCGCCGCCGTCATAGACCCTCTCCTGATGACCGGACGAGAACGGGGGCTGCTGGCGCATGCCCTCATCGCCTCGACGGTCGCCCATTGCCTTGGCTTCCCTTGCTTCTTCTTCTCAGGATCAGAGGGAGAAGAAACTGTGGAACGATAGGGACGCCTTCCCGCCGACCAAAACGGAACGAGAGGAGATTGGCAGACGAAATAGGGAACAATATGCTGGACACCTGGACTATTCCCTCTCCTAGCCCTGAGCCGTCTCTTCAGAGGCTTCAGATAGCACAACTTATTTTGAACGTAGCAGCAGTGACACCGAGCAACAGTTCAGAAGCCTTCAATTTGGGTGGTATTTCTCGGCGATCTTTTGGGTGGTATAAGACCATTTTAATTTCTCTTAGTTTATGCGACTTGACGATCCGAATTTTGCCAAATTGGCCTCCCTGCTGTCGACACGGTTTAAGTGACAACCAGGCGTCATTATTCTGCCAGAGGCTCTGCTGGGATTTGATCGTCACGGATTTTGTGGTGCTAATACTGATTGGTGGAGCATGACGCCAAACAAACTACGTTGCACCCACGGCCACAGCGTTGACCATTGTTCTAACTGTCATTGGTGATAATTGTCTTGTCTGCAAGTGACCAAGTGTAGACATTTCAGGCCAAAAAAAAAGTGTAGACATTTAACCATATATATCAACAAGCAGGAAAAATTCCGCATTCTTACTTGTTTACGCGCTATATGTACACCATCATCTTTTCTTTAACCAACAAAAACTGTTTTTCTTACCTGTAATTTATTTCTATCAAGGCTGATCTCAAGTGCTTTTAACTAATATATTTCAGGCCTCTTTCAAACTGTTGGCATAGTGTATCCATTTTACAGCTATTATGCTCAGCTAATATAAACATTTGTTTGAAAAGGAGCAGCTTTCTACAGCTCAGCGCCAAATAAGCTCTTTCCAACTGTGGGGAAACAAGACTTACACTTAATTTATTCGTTAATCGCTGTTCATTATAATCATCTTCGAGCTGGCAATCACTGTTCATTGTAATCGAAAATAAAACATTATGATGGTAGTGAACTAGTAATGCTGAGCAAATTCTTGCTGCATTTCTGTAGCACCGAGATATATTTCCTTCCGTGGAAGTATATTGCTTAATCTGTAGTTTCTTCGATCCATATTAAACAAGCCTTATAGTAACGGTAACTCCTTTGCAACATTCGAAAGTTCAATTTGAGATGAAACTGAACCTCCTTATTTTATACAATCCATCATTCATGATGCCTAAGCTTCTAGTGTACAACCTCTGTTCAGAAGTAGAGTACGCTTTAGAAAGTGTGTGGTCAAACTTCTATAACCTTGAGTCCTTGACCACATATACCAATACATTTATGTTGGACAGGTGAAAATAGAGAGTAATCAGATTTCAGATGAAAATTATTTTCATAATATAGCAATGTTAAAAATAAATAAAACATATACATCAAGCTTTGCACCTGTCCAAAACATCATCTGTTTAAGAATGTTGAAGAGTTTCTGGACCTGCTTTCAAATGATCCACCAGTTTTTTTGACTCCTTAAGTTTCGAACAAATATACAGGAACACTACTACCATCAAGTTCATTATCAGTTTAGATACGGATCAGAACCCAGTAGTCAGACAAACCAATTCTATTCAAATATGGTGTTTGAAAAGGCAGAGACAAATTTGCAAATATAGAGGTTCACATGTACTCCTACATGAAAGTAGGATAAGAAATCGAATTGCTTCATGAACGCAAATTAAAACTTAGCCAAATAAGAAGAAAAAACCCAGCTTAATATATTTTTCTCTTAAACTTTCCATGGAAACTATATATACTCATTTATCGTGTACTGAACAATGTACCATGACACTAACCAGCGAGATTATTGGAAAGCTCACAAAATTGGTGTACTATTACATTTCGGTACAAAATAAGCAAAGTTGTGACTCAGTGACTCATACTTTGGTTTCTATGAAGTAGGTCGATGAAACAGCCAAACCAGCCGCGTCGAAAGTCCGCACAAGCCGCTGCCGCTTTCCTGGCAATTCCATCCAACAAAACTCCAAATGAAAAGAATCTAACTGTTCAATGCACTTGCTGATGTCTGACGGATATCCCATGTACATCCCTCCAGGTAGCAAAGTAATCTCATATCCTCCATCAAACTGAAGCAAGTTGTTATTTGCTACTCCTGTCCAGTGGATCGTTGTTGTTGTGCTAGTTCCAGTTTTCGTTGAAATATTATCCTATGAACAAAAGAAACCATATGTTATGCACACTGTCTTTGAAGAAAATGTCGCACTATTAAAACAAACATTTCTTCTCCAAGTACCATTTGACACTGAATAAAAAACACTATCGCACAAGATTAGCGTCACCAAAGCCGGAAATATTTTAGTGCTTGCAGAAAACAACGTTACATGTAAAATGAAGAACGAATACAAGGATGTTGATGTCCGGATGGACAAAGAAAAACTAGCAATCCACGCAACGCATGTAACTCTTGAAATCCACGAGCCACAAGTGCAGCAACAATTATTTAGATATATTTCTAACACATTGGTTGAAATTACCTCTATCATAGCAAGCAGTACATCGAAATTGCAAAGTATATGTGTCATATGAAAACTCTGAAACATACCTGAATCAGCTGACCATCGTTGTCCATTTCAAGGAGAACAACTGTATCGGCCTCATCAAGTGTTGCTCCATACACCCCGCTCCTCTTTGTCACCGAATGACCTTCCCACCTTCCAAGCAGGGCAGTTATCCTATCGTTGCTTGAAATCTAGTGCGAAAGGGTCAATGACCTTAGCATGAGCCCATAATAAGTTCATCACTATGAAGATTGCACCACTTGACCATGAGAGCTCACCTCAGGATCATCAGTCCAAGAGTCGGTAAGTGGCACT
Organism: Lolium rigidum; assembly: GCF_022539505.1. NCBI lineage: Eukaryota > Viridiplantae > Streptophyta > Magnoliopsida > Poales > Poaceae > Lolium > Lolium rigidum. Next base: position 232,587 of record NW_025900146.1, read on the forward strand.
ACAGAGCCCTGATTTTCATGAAAAACAATAAGCGTGTCGAGCACACCGCTTGGATCACTTATGTGAAAAGCTCTCACTCGACCATTGCCATTGAGGGAGTAAAGACAATTCTCACATACAATAGATGGTTTGCGAGAAGGTATCTTCAAGTTCCTGTCAATGTCAAAACAGATACAGTGAACCTTAGAATAAGGGCATCACAATGATGTAAGCATGTAAGGTAGTGGATCATATAGTTTACTTGGGGGATTCTTCACCGGTATCATCTTCTCCAAGCACACCGGCTCGCAGAACAGTCTCCAGCATTCCAGCAGTCTGGTATCTCAGTGCAAATGCTTTCTGTTCATGAAAGAACCCTATCTGTGCACTAAATGATACAACCCGTTAAAAATTGCTCAGATCCAAAATGAAAGCAAACAAATAACCATGAACTTCAGTGCACCTGTTGATATTTATCTACAGTGAACATGTTAGTCTCTTTGATTTTGTACTCGGCCCACTCTGGTTCAGGATCCTCCTCGCCTACAAATGTTATCTCAGAAGAAGCCTGCTTGATATACAGCCTACAATAATAATCATAAACACATCATTCAGGGACTCAGAGTCCGATGATATGATCCAACAACAGCAATGCAGGACAAGGAGGGTCGAAATGCAGAGATATAACAAGCTTAACGCATTTCACTATGTTGAAAATGGACAGGTAAACATGGTAACTGAAAAGCATGAGGACAGAAACAAGCAGGATTGGCCATGAGGAGAAAATGTCACCGGCAGCATTACGATTGCATGAGGCTGGTGAGGTCGCCCTCTCCGTACGTGCTGACGGACAGCCGCGTAGTGATCTCCTGCTGAATCCTCCCGTGCGCATCGAATTGCTGAACAGGGCACAAGCACACAGACAAAATGTAACCAAATTAGGAACCCAGAAACATGAGGGTTTCGATATTATTAGGTAGGTGAAACATACGTAGAAGATGCCGTTCCACTTGCCGACGTTGAGGTCGAAGAAGCGGCAGAGGTTGTCGATGCTCATCGCCTCGTCCTCGTCCACCTCCGGCGGCCCCGCGACCGCCGCCCGGGCGCACAGCCGGCCGCGCCGCAACGGGGCGAGGCGCTGGTGGGCCTGCGAGGCGCAGGAACTTCGGCATCCTCGGGGCTGCGGGACGGCAGAGGCCGCGAGCCGGAGGCCGACGAGGGTTTCCGCCATGGTCAGTGGAGCGGGGACGGGAGGAGTGCTTGCTACTGTTTTTGTGTTCAGGTGATGTCCAGCTCCAAAGCCTTATCGATTCTGGCCCTCACAGTCAGGTGGAGACGTATTTACGTGTCTACGTGTTCTCCCTGGCAAAAGCATTTTTCTCCTTCGGCTCGCCCTTCTTTTTTGAAAATAAGCATTTTTTTTGTACTGCCTATGTTTAGGGTTTAATGTAGATAGATTTGGAATAGACAGTGATGGAATGATCAAGGTTCAATAAGAGAACTTTTGTTGATTTCCTTCTCAGAATTTAGTTGAAGAAATACCATGAGGGTCATGGTAAGAATAGATATGAAACAAAGGCATGAAAAATATATAGGTGAGGTCTTGATTATTCTATATCTTCTTATTTGCTTAGCACTTGGACTGTGGCAATGAGTTGTTGCAAAGAATGTCATGGTATACTCTTTAGAAGATATGTTATTTGATCCCTGAATAATGTGTGGTTATAATGTTTTTAGTTCCATTTGATATATCCCCTTATCAAAGCACCTTTATCCAAAATAAGGTTTTAATAAAGGTTATATTAAGTTTGTAGCGCTCAACTTGATGGTCTACTTTAATTTTATTAACAATCACTTTGATAAGTTTTATTTAAAAGTGCAAAAATCCTCTAAATTTTCTATGCATAGATGCATAAATGCAATATACATATGTATTATCTCTTTTTCAGTCTCAAATGCTGAGATGTTACAAAGAAACGATGCGAACATGCTGGATCGTGGCCCGTTCAGGTCTTCTGCAAACATCAACACGCCTCTCGAGGCGTCGAGCTGACAGGGTATTAACTGGGATCCCATCTAAGTCCACATGTAGTGCATTTTAATTTTTATAGTGTAAATTTTAACATTAAAATTTAAACTAAAAATGGCAAAATACACTATAAGTAAAATTCCACCGGGATCTGACACCCTATCAAGCGTCAACTTTTTTTTTAAAGCAAATATCCAGCTTCAACTAGGAGCGCCCATGTTTCACTGAGTCCAGTCGTGGCCGGCTACTTGCTGTTTAGGCCTTCTGGGCCGCGACGACTGCCTTGTCACGATTGCGCCGCCTGTGTTTAAACGCCCAGCTTCTCCCGCGTGCTCTCCTTGATCTGTGTTTAAAAAGAGGTTGTTACGGTAGGGCAGGCAAGATACGTTACCTTCACTAACTCGGATTGCTTGCTTGAGAGATATTTCCTAAATAAATAAAGGTTCCGATCGAGCAGCAACAATGGTCCCAGCTTTCTGCGGAAATCATCAAAGTGCTAATCATCGATCGTGCGCGGGGCATGGCTGCAAAGAAACGACGAAGCTGCATGGACGATTTGCCGGAGGAGGTCCTCCAGGAGGTCTTCTCCCGCGTGGGCAACGTGAAAGACCTCTTCAGGCTGGCCGTGACATGCCGACGGTGGCTGTGCCGCTTCACCGACCCAGCCTTCCTCCACGGGCTGTGGGGCGAGGGGCACCGCGCGCACCTCCTCGGCTTCTTCTTCCAGCAGCAGACGCGCCGCCAAGGGGCCTCGGAGTCGGTCTTCGAACCAACCTTCCTGCCGACGCCGGGGTCGCCGCTCCGCGCCCTCGCCTCCTTCGACGACGGCAACTTCACCCACGCCGAGCCCCTGGCAGCGCGCCGTGGCATCGTCCTGATGCAGCTCGTCCCCCGCGCCGTGGGCACCCGCCTCTTCGGCCTCTGCAACCCGATCACCGGCGAGCGCCATGTTCTCCCGCCTCTCAGGTGCTCCTCCTTTGCCGACGTGTACACCTGCTACGCCATCATCACAGCCGCCGATAGCGAACTCGATGCCAAGAAGCCATCATCGTCAGCGCGCTTCGCCTTCTCGCAGCTGCTCCTCGCCATCCAAACCACGGACTGTAAAGTAAACCTCCACTCCTACTCCGCCGCCACGCGCAGCTGGAGCGCGCCCGCCATGTGCCTGGACAAGGTCACCCGCATCTCGCCGGTGGGCGAGAGGTCCGCAATCGTTCACCGGGGCGCGGCCCACTGGCTGTGGATTAACTATGACAACAACCTGCTGTACAAACTCAGCACGGAGGTGGGCAAACACCCCTGCGTCCTCTCCCTGACAAAGCTCCCACAGCTCCGCGTCGGGGGCTCGCCGCTCCTCTGCGTCGGCAGAGATGGCCAGCTCTCGGTCGCCTGCGCGTACCCCATGCACGTGACTGTTTGGACGCAGCACGGAGAAGACACGGCATGGCTCCGCACTGCTGTGATCAGACTTCCGATGCCGACGCAAAACCAAATCCGGCTACACCTAAACCCGCCACACCGGCCCCTCGAGAAGTGGCTCGACTTCGGCAGGGGATCAATGCTCGTGCTGCACAGGGGCAGCACCGTCTCCATCCTCGATCTGGACAAGAAGGTGGTGGAAAAGATTATGGACGATTGCTTGCTGCCCACATTCAGTCATGTATTCGATCAGACGAAGTCTGTGGCGTACAAGATGGACTTGGTGAAGTTCTTTCTGCTGCACCTTGGTGGTCTATGCAGAGGTCGTCCTACTCCTACAGAATAGTTGCACATGTTATGCAGTCGAAAAATAAGTTACTTATTTATCTTTAATATAGATTTCCTAACCATGGGCACGAGCCAAGTTTCTATTGGGAACTTGTGCCATTTAAATGGTGCTAACCTATGTAACAACAACAATGCCTAGACATACAAGAAATTACAACACTCTGTTAAGCTCAATAAGGTTAGTACGAAAGAATAGCATCTAATGCTAGGGGCATGTTTAGTTCGATTAGTAGTTGTACAAGATGTCGGCTGGATCAGTCTTTGGTACATATTGTCGCTTCTACTGGGGAGACTTTCCTTCGGAGTTAGTTCCGCGTTGTTTCAATATATATCTGGTGCCCCTCCACCTCCATCCTGAAAAATGGAAACATGCAAGGAAGTGAACTGATTAGCAAAACGGACTTGAGGCTGAGCCTTTGATCAAAATATGTAACACCGTGAATGTAGAAGCATAAAATCAATTGCCATGCCGCTTCTTGAACCATAAACCAGCGAAAATATTGTATAAATCGTGTTCATTGCAAGAGTGTAATCTACCGTAAACACACCATCGATGAATGAATAACAAAAGGCACATTCTCGCTTAGCTACGATGCTGATCCAACAAATAACAATACCAAAAACCAAGAATAATTTTGTATGGAACAAACAGCGATACCAAGACAGATAGATACCAATCATAAGCATAGATTTATCAAAATGCAGAGAACCCAGGGTCGTAACAATAGCAAAAATAGAAAGTGTTTAGTTAACGAGATACGTTTAGCATAAATTTTCAGGTTGCAAACAAGTTCAATAAGGATGATGAGGCAACGGTTGACAAGTGCACACTGCACATCAAACATGAAAGTACAGACATATCTATATCTCGTCGATGTAATTAAATTTCATAGGCATAGTTTGTTCCATGCGTATTCAGACATAGGTGAAGGCATATGAATAATATCAATTATTTCAGCAGCAGTATTTTAATACTAGTTGTAATGCTTTACATAATTCAATATGAATCTAATGTTACAAATGATAAAAAAGCAATAAGAATATTTGTGATTTTGTAACGACTCACACTCTATCTGCTCCTTGATGAGTACAGTTTGAAGCAACTGCTAAAATTTGACCACTATGGTTATACGCCATAGACACCACACTGCCCGAATAGCGAGGAAACTGCAGCGGTAAAATGATTATGCTTTCAAGTTATGAACTGAAGATCCAAAATGAAGGTACAACACATGATAGTAAAATCACAATAGAAAAAGGAACTATCGCAGACTGGGCCCAAAAGTCTACTTTTATGTTAAGTTGTTCATGGCAGCAGCAATCAGCACATACAATCTTAAGTCCAAAAGTTAAGCAAGTGCTCAGTAAACCTTTTGAAGCACTCCTAAAGCTCCTGGAGAAGATTCAGAGAGGCTTCCTTTGGGACGGCCGCGCCGAGGCCAACGGCGGACATTGCCACGTCAACTGGCAAGCGGTGTGCAGGCCTCTATCTCTTGGAGGCCTTGGTGTTAAGGACATGGAGAGGGCCGGGCTTGCGCTTCGGATGCGATGGCTTTGGTAGGCGACGGGCGCCTCGGCAGATTCTGGGAAGACAGATGGATTGCCGGTCGCTCTGTCAGTCAAATCGCCCCTGAGCTCTACGCATGTATCCCTAAAAGACGTCGGAAGGCAACCTCCATCAGAGATGGGCTGATCGACCACAGCTGGGCGCGTGACATCCACGGCGTGCTTGGACTCCAAGAGCTGGGCCAGTACCTTATGCTCTGGACACAGGTGGAGGCGACTGTCCTCACAGACCAACCTGATCAGCTCATCTGGCGATGGAGCGCAAGCGGCGTCTACTCGGCAAAATCCCGCTACCGGAGCACATTCTAGGGTTCCAGGGCCTGCCCGGCCTGGAAGCTGCTGTGGAAAACTTGGGCGCCTCCGCGCGTCAAATTCTTCCACTGGCTGGCTAACAAAGACCGGTGCTGGACGGCGGAGCGACTACGACGGCGAGGGCTGCACGACCCCGGTCCGCCACCGGGGCCTGCACCATCACCTCAGCGCGCAGCGCGTCGATGATGTTCACTGACGAGGCGGAGAGCCCCAGGCCAGAGTTGTGGTTGTTCCTGGCCGGTGAGGCCAAGGACACCGACTCGGAGCTCCCAGCTCTCTGCCACCACTGCGGGAACCCCGAAGGGTGCGAGGCGGAGGACACCATGGCGATGAAAGGGAGGGAGGGGAAGGGAGAGGAAGGTTGGGGGCCGGGGACCAGGGGGTCGCCGGCGAAGAACCGCCGCGGCGGCGGGGGGAAGCTCTCACCTACCTGTGGGGGAAGCACCTACTGGGGTGTCCTTAACATGCTCTTAGAGCACGTACAATGGGGTGACACCAACCTTCTCTTATGGTCGTCACATCGAATTTTTTGTCTGTTGGTTTCATAACTAAGAGTTGATCTCTTAGAAAATAAGAAATAAGAGTAGCCTATTTTCTCCTGTATACCATGTGTCTTCTATTATTAACACAATATGTACTAAAATTTAATTAATACCTATTATTTGCTAGAGATGACAGTAAGAGATAATTATATTGTATTTATATTTAGTGTCTTCTTTAGATGACGTGGATTGCTAAGAGAATGTGTCTACCATTGCACATGATGTTTCACTTGGTCCAGTCATGGCGGAAGTCATGTATGGCTGCTTGTTGTTGGGCTGCGACGACTGCCTCGTCAAGATTGGGCCGCCTGTGTTCAAATGGAGGAGCAGCGGGCGATCGTCCACCTTCATAGAGCTGGGTGGCCAGTAGGTAGTAGGCTAGAGATGAAGTAGGTTTCACATGTCATTCGTGGTCAAGGAGTGAATAATGTTTTACTCGGATTTGCTCTAAAATATTATTCATTCCTCGATCCTGAATGACATAAAAATGAAATTACAAGTAAATATTTAGTTTGTTTAAAAAAACTCCTATCGGGACCGCCGGTGTGGAAACATCACCCCAAATAGAGGATGCAGTGCCGACGCCCCCCATATGGCAGTGCCGACGTCTCTACCAGCGATTATTTGGGGCACGGAGATGCTCTTACTTTGGCCCAGCGCAATATATGGAAAGAATCAACAAGGATCGAGGTTGTTATGGTTAGGGCCGGTAAGATACGTTTCCATCTCTATCTCGAATTGCTTGCTTGAGATTTCCTAATAAATAGATAAAGGTTCCGATCGAGCAGCAACGTCCCAGCTTTCCGCGGACATCGTTGATCTGATCGTGCGCGGGCCGCGCCGGACAAAAATGGGCTTTGGGGGACGCGGCTGGAACGCTTTTTTTGTCCGGCGCGCCCCAAATCGCTTTGGGGGACGCTTTGGGGGACGCGGCTGGAGATGCTCTAAGAGACGACGAAGCTGCATGGATGATCTGCCGGAGGAGGTCCTCCTCGAGGTCTTCTCCCGCGTGGGCAACGTCAAAGGCCTCTTCAGATTGGCCGTGACATGCCGACGGTGGCTGCGCTGCTTCACCGACCCAGCCTTCCTCCACGGGCTGTGGGGCGAGGGGCACCGCGCGCACCTCCTCGGCTTCTTCTTCCAGCAGCAGACGCGCCGCCAAGGGGCCTCGCTCTTCGAACCAACCTTCCTGCCGACGCCGGGGTCGCCGCTCCGCGCCCTCGCCTCCTTCGACGACGGCAACTTCAACAACGCCAAGCCCCTAGCAGCGCGCCGCGGCATCGTCCTGATGCAGCTCACCCCCCGCACCGTGGGGACCTGCCTCTTCGGCCTCTGCAACCCTATCACCGGCGAACGCCACGTTCTCCCACCTCTCCGGTGCTACAGCAACGTCCTGTACAGCTGCTACGCCATCATCACAGCCGCCGATGGCGACCTCGATGGGAAGCCGTCGTCCGGGCGCTTCGCGTTCTCGCAGCTGCTCCTCACCACCCTAACCACGAGTCATAAAGTAAACCTCCACTCGTACTCCACCGCCTCGCGCAGCTGGAGCGCGCACGCCATGTGTCGGGACAAACTCACCCGCCTCGGGCTCGTGGGCGAGACGTCAGCGACCGTTCACCGGGGCGCGGCTCACTGGCTGTGGATTAACCATGATGAAAACCTGCTGTACAAACTCAGCACGGAGGTGGGCAAACACCCATGCGTCCTCTCCTTCACAAAGCTCCCGCAGCTCCGCGTCGAGGCCTCGCCGCTCCTCTGCGTCAACGGAGATGGCCAACTCTCGATCGCCTGCTTGTATCCCATGCACCTGACTGTTTGGACCCAGCACGGAGAAGACGCTGCGTGGCTCCGCACTGCTGTGCTCAGACTTCCAATACCAGCAGCGCCCAACACACTACTCGAGAAGTGGCCGAGCTTCAACGGGGGACCGATGTTCGTGCTGCACAGGAGCAGCCCCGTCTCCAGCCTCGATCTGGACAAGAAGGTGGCGGAAAAGATCATGGACCATTCCTTGCTGCCCATATTCAGCAATATACTGGATCATACGAGGGCTGTGGCGTACAAGATGGACTTGGTGGAGTTCTTTCTGCTACACCTTGGTGGTCTATGCAGTGCTCGCCCTATAGAGTAGTTACACAAATAGGTTATTTATCTTTAATAAATCTCCTAACCATGGGCGAGACCCAAGTTTCTGTTGGGGAGCTGTGCCATTCAAATGGTCCTAACCTATGTAACAACAACAATAATTCCTAGACATACAAGAAATTACAACACTCTATCCAGCTCAATAAGGTTAGTGGAAAAGAATAGAATCTAATGCTAGGGGCATGTTTAGTTCCATTAGTTGTACAAGATTGGTAGATACTCGCTTCTAGTATGGAGGCTTTCCTTCGGAGTTCCGCAATGTTTCAATATATATCTGGTGCCCGTCCACCTCTATCCTGAAGAAACGGAAATATGAAGTGAACTGATTAGCGAAAGGGCCTTAAGGATCAACTTTTTGATTGAACGAGGAAAAACCATGATCACAGAAGTATGAAATCAAATGCCATGCCACTTCGTGAATCAAAACCATATTAGAGAGAGAAGTGAAAATGATAAAGCTTCTCCTTGCTTGTACAAATTCTGTCCATTGCAAGGGCGCATGTAGTAATCCACCGTAAACACAACATCAATGAATAAAAAGACACATTCGCGTAGCTACGATGTTGATCTGACAAATAACAATAGCACGAACCAAGAATAATTTTGTATGGAACAGACAGCAGTACCAAGACAGATACATAGCAACTATATGCATAGATTGATCAAAGTGCAGAGAACCCAGGTGGTAACAATATAGCAAAAAAGAGGAAGTGTTCCATTAACGAGATAGCAAGACCTATGTTTAGAGTAATTTTTCAGGTTGCAAACAAGTTCAACAAAGGGCGACGCAACAATTTTTGCAAGAACAAATGGACAAGTGCACACTGCACACCAAGCCTGAAAGTGCAAACATATCTATATCTCGTCCATGCAAATTTCATAGGTATAGTTTTTTCCATGCATATTCAGATATAGGTGAAGGCATGTGAATATGTCAATTATTTCAGCAGCAGTAGTTCAATGGTAGTTGTCGGTTGTCATGCCTTACAAACTTCATGATGAATCTAATGTTACCAATGATAAAAAAAGCAATAAGAATAGTTGCGATTTGGTAAACACTCACACTCTTTCTGCTCCTTGATGAGAACAGTTTGAAGCAACTGCTAAAAGTTGACCACTATAATTATACGCCATAGACACCACACTGCCCGAATAGCTAGGAAACTGCAGGGGTAAAATGATTATACTTTCAAGTTACGAATTGAAGAGCCGAAATAAAAGTACAGTACGTGATAGTAAAATCACGATGGAAAAAAGAAACTATCGCAAACAGGGCCCAAAACTCTACTTTTATGTTAAGTGGTAGCAGCAATCATGTAGCATGTACAATCTTAAGTCCAGAAGTTAAGCAAGTATTCAATACTTCAGAAACCTTTTGAAGCACTAATAAATAAGATTTCTGAACCAGATGTTTTTTTATAACAGTATATGAGAAACAACCCACCTCCTTCGGTTTGCAGAATATTATGTTTTGTAATGGTAGTTTTACATTTGTGTAACATATGTCTGATGTGTATGTAATATGTGAAATGGTCTTTAACTGTTCCATCAAAAAAAAATACTAATAGCCTAATAGGCATGCTACTCCTACCACGATGCTCATATTTCAGTCTATCCACGACAATTACTTAGCTGATAGACAGTATTTAGCAGGAGGGCCTATGGTAAGATGCTACACTTTCAAGAGACATAGCACGTTTAGTGAGTTCGCCACCCCATGAAACTACTTCCTTTCAGACCAAGCAGTCTATAATCAAGATGTAATTTTTAGGAAGCAGCAGCTATTACCTCAAGCAGCTTCTTTTTTGATAGAGCGTCCCAGACAATGGCATATCCTTCATTATCTCCAGTAACAAAAGCTTCCTTGCTGCCAACCAGAGCAAATAAATTCAGTTTCACTTTAACAAGCACTGTAGTAGAAAAATGTACTCATTTAAAGAACATACAGTGGATGAACTGCTATACTGTTTATGGGAACCAAACTGGATGTTCCATCTCCCGATCTTGGATGACATCGAAAAGTATATCTGCAAAAGCACAAGTCTCTGAATAAATTACAGAGATCATTGGTACTTTAGGTGCATCTACTTTGTTCTAGGACCTAGATTGGTTCCTCTATTTTAAAAATGCCATTTTGCTCGACAGTTGGCCTTTTCCTAACTAATCTACTCTAGCAAGAGATTACATGTAACATAAATACATAATCAACAATTTTGGCATAATTATTAGTCTTGTTGATTAGGATTTGATTACATTTTGCATGAACACAATATAAATACTTCCACAAGTAACAAGAGAAACCTATAATATCAACTATGAATTGTACATCATCCCCATGCAATAAACTGGGTAAAGAAGAGCAGAAAGGAAGTACCAAAACTAACCCCTTATCAGTGTCTACTCCATGGTCAAAATACTTCAATGCAACAGTTCCATCCATAGAGCCAGCCGCATAACCTAAGATAAAGTATGTATCCATTAATCAGATATCAAAAATATCTTTAGTCCAAAAGTAGCTAGTTAGATCAGCAAATAGCGCTCATTCAGGTCCTTAAGAATTCAATGGAGTGTATAGATCAACAGGCAATCGCCATGTAAACATTTCAAATTAAACTGGAGGAATTAAACTCAAACATCGTCTCCTTTTAGGATTTCACTTTGAACAGATACAACTAGCAACTCCTAAAGAGAAGTGAAATGTGCATACCCTTCAACTGTTCAGAAGAATGAAGGCATCGTATATGATGCTTCAAAGGGGAATCTTTTGCCTTAATCGGTCCTGTTAGATTCCTCATGTCATACCAGTAAACATCTCTCTCAACTGCAACTAATATATACATGCCACAGACTGAAAGTGATCCCACCACTGACTCTAACATTAAAGTGTTGTTAGGGTTTACACTTCTTGCGTTCGTGTCCCAGAAAAATAACTTCTTGTCAAGGCTACAAGTAATGAGTTGACCTGAAAAGAACATAACACTTACTATTAGCAAATACAATCTCCAATACATGACTAAATACATTAAGAAGCAATGTTGGTTGTTTCAATTTATGAAAAACTCAGTACATAGACATTTGATATCAATCAGTCAAGGTACAGTTGACAACTACAAACTATGATATCAAACTAAAACAACCCCTCACTCCGATCCCAGTGCTGCAGCTTGAATTGGGTTAAGAAAACTTAGGTTCGTAAAATAATTTTCTATTCAGTAAATGACAATACAATACACACTGTTTTATAAAGGTATCTGATGCTCCAGGGAAAACATACAAGAAATCAGACAGGAGATCATTTTGTACTGTCACTTACCAGTCGTCTGGGAGAACTCAGTGCTAACAACCACATCGTCATGCAGGCCCACTGTATCTTGAGCGCCTGAATGCAAATCATACCTAGAGATATTCCCAACAGCATAAATACTATGGCATGAAGCTCCCATATAAGATGGAGAAACCAGTAATAAGACATTGTTTGTTAGTGTAGCATGTTGAACGGCAGTGACTGAGGCACACCAAACTTTCCTAATTTGATTTGATGCGTACATTATAGTGTTAATGCAGAAATATTGTAAAAGCCAAAGCAATTTATCTGTTTGGGCTTGCTGGGTTGTAAAATTTTACTTCTGAATTTCCTGTAAGAGGTGAGTGTTGGAGTCGAAGTTGGTGGTTTTGAGACTTGACCTGGGGAAAGGGCTGAGGGTTGTTTTGAACTCTGTTGGTTATCAGTTCATGTTGATGAAAAAGGTCATCAGCCCGTGCATCTGCTTGATTTGCACGGGCTAGTTTTGGAGGACAACCATTCTAAAAACAATGGTTTGGTAACAACATGAACATGCAACTGCACGCACGCCCACATGTAACAATTTGAAATGTAGGAAAAGCATGTTACTTACACATCCTCGATATATCACTATTAGAAAACAGAATCTTTTAAAAATAAAAATAAAAGCATGTTCTTTTAGTAATTGGCATAAACATCATGTTATGGTCTATCCAGTGAGAGGCATAATGAAGCACTACTGCAGTATAGCAAATGCGACTCCACCTTTTATCAATACATATATCTTACAAGCTGGAATCTATGTGTTGAACCTATACATATTGTGCTTTCCTTAATAGATATAAGCATATACTAACAATAGGTGTCTCAGCTTTATCTCAATACGGATGTATCTCTAACTAAAATGTATCTAGATACATCCTCATCTAGACAAAAGTGAGACACTTATTTTTAGACGGAGGGAGTAAATACAATCGAATATATGACACCTCAACCATTACATGACATAAGCAGGTGGTTTTTTGTTTATTAACTTAACATGGGAATATCTGAATATGTTCATGTGGCCAAACAGATGATGTATTGGAGATAGAGAAGTGATCGCTTCATATTCTGAACACTAAGTGTATATCCATAAAACAGAAGGAATTCAACCGGGATTCATTCTATTTAACACCTTGGTGAAATTAAATATGTCTAATTGGATGGACTAGTGTTATGGTCGGTTTGACCTATACACGTAGGAAGCCCACTAGTGGCTAGTTATGGGCTTAGCCCAAGTAAATTAGGGGCTTAGCCCAAGTAAATTAGGGTTTAGAGGAGGCCGTCCTCCTATATAAACACTTGTATCCCTTCGAGATTAATCAGACAATATTCAGTATCATTACTGTCTCGTCTCCTGAAGGGAGACGGGAGACCCCTGCGCCCCTGCCGCACCAACCCTAGCCGCCGCCTTCTTCCTCCGCGACGGCGCCCAGCCGCCGGCGCCGAGCTCTCCAACCTCTCCGCCCTCACTTCCACCCATACAATCTCCGCCCTAGACCCGGTAGAACCCTAGCCCCTACCACTTTGGTATCAGATTGCCTAGGTCTTATGGGCTCCAACAGCCCTCCCGTCGACACCATCGCCGCCACGTCCGCCGCCGCCACCACCACCACTTCCGCCGCCATGACCGGCGCCCACGCGCTGCAGGGGGCCGCCGCCGCCAACGGAGACCAGGCCGCCGCCGTCCCCACGGGCCTCGACCTCCTGCCCGCTACTTTGGCGGACCTCGCCGACAGTCTCCGCGCCATCCGTTTCGAGCTCGCGGAGATCAAGGCCGGCCAGCACCCGCCGCCTCCACCGGCCGCCGTTCCGCCGCCACCCCCACCGGCCGCCGTTCCGCCGCCGCCCCCACCGGCCGCTGTTCCGCCGCCGCCTCCACCGCCCGCCTCCGCCGCCAGCAACGGTCGCCCCGCGTGGTGGCCGCCATCGCCCTCGCCAATTCCCACATGGATCGACGCGTCGCCCGTCTACACTCAGACTGCGGCGCGGACGACGGTTCAGCAGCCCGCCCACCCCTTTGGCGGTCCGGGCGGGTTTGCGGCCCCCTTCGCCGCGAGCACGTCCTTCAACCCGGGCCGCCAGGAGGGCGCCCCCGAGCTGGCACAGCAGCCGCCCCGCTTCACCAAGCTGGAGTTCGCCACCTACGACGGCGCCACCGATCCCCGAGCCGGCCGAACCGGTGTGAGCGGTTTTTCGGGGGCAGCGGACGCTCGGCGCCGACCGCACGTGGATCGCCTCCTATCACCTACGGGGCGCCGCGCGGACTTGGTACTACGCCCTCGAGCAGGACGAGGGCGGGATGCCGTCCCGGGAGCGCTTCCGCGACCTCGTGCCTCCGGCCGGTTTGGGCCGACCCTACGCGGAAGCCGCCTCGCCGAGCCGGGACGCCTCGCCTTCACCACCACGGTCCGAGACTTCGCCGATCGCTTTCGGGCGCTCGCGTGCCATGCCCCGGGCGTCTCGGCGCGGCAGCGCGCCGATCTCTTCGTCGGCGGCCTCCCCGACTACATCCGCGTCGACGTCGAGATGCGCGAGCTCGCGGACTGCGCGACGGCCATGTACTACGCACGGGCCTACGAGCAGCGCGCCATTGCCATGCGGCGGGTCTACGCGCAACGTGGCAGCGCTCGTCCCGCGCTCCGGCTCTGCTCCGACGGCCACCGCCCCGCCGCGCCCGCGCCGGCCGGCTGCGCCCGCGGGCCCTCCTGCGCCGACTCGCCCCTTCAAGCGGCCGACGGCCGCGGAGCAGCCTCGAGCGGCGCCGCCAGGGGTTGTGCTTCAACTGCGACGAGAAGTACGCGCCGGGCCACACGTGCGCCCGCCTCTTCTACCTGGAGACCGTCGACGACACCGACGTGGAGGCCCTCACCGCCGAGCTCGCGGCCGCCACCATCACTGAGGCCGGTGTCACGACCTACGCGCCGGTCGACGCGTCCGCCTTCGTCGTCTCTCTTCATGCTATGGCGGGCATCAAGACGGCCAAGACGATGCTGCTTCCGGTGACTATCAATGGGGAGCGTCTCACTGCGCTGGTGGACACGGGCTCGACGCACAACTTCCCGTCCAACACCGCCATGCGCCGCCTCGCTCTCCGGCCCGGCGGGATCGGAGAAGTACGGCGTCACCGTCGCCAACGGGGACCGCCTTACGTGCCGGGGCGTGGCGCGACGGGTTCCCGTGCTCGTAGGCGACGAGCCGTTCTCCATCGGCTCGCGTCGGCATCGACTTGGGCTGCTACGACTTCATCCTCGGCCTCGACTTCACGAGCACCTTAGGCCCCATCTCGTGGGACCTCGATGTGCCGACCCTCATCTTCCGGCGCGAGGGCGGCCGCCGTGTTCACCGGACGAGCTTGGGCAGCACCGGCGCATCCCCGCGGCTACACCCGATGGCCGCCGCGCTGGACGAGGCGCAACCGCTCCCGGCCGACTTACTTCGGCGAGCACGGCGACCTCTTCGATGAGCCGCGGGGCCTCCCTCCTCGCGGCCCTGCGACCACCGCATACACCTGCCGCCGAACACGGCGCCCGTCGCGGTGCGGCCGTACCGGTACCCCCAGCTGCGAAGGACGAGCTCGAGCGTCGGGTGGCGATCATGCTAGCACAGGGCATCATTCGGATTTCGACGTCGCCGTTCGGCGCCCTCGTGCTCCTTGTGCGCAAGGCCGACGGCACGTGGCGTTTCGCATCGACTTCCGCGCCCTCAACACCATCACGTCCAAGGACAAGTTCCCCATCCCCGTCGTGGATGAGCTCTCGGACGAGCTGCATGGCGCGCGCTTCTTCACCAAGCTCGACTTGCGCTCGGGCTATCATCGAGTGCGCATGCACCCGGACGACATCGCCAAGACGGCGTTCCGCACTCACCATGGCCACTACGAGTTTTTGGTGATGCCGTTCGGCCTCTCCAACGCGCCGGCGACCTTCCGAGGCCTTGATGAACGACGTGCTCAGCCCCTACTTACGCCGCTTTGTGCTTGTTTTCTTTGATGATATTTTGATCTACAGCGCATCCTGGGCGGAGCACTTGCAGCACGTGGCCATCATCTTCAACGAGCTTCGAGCGCATCGTCTTCATCTCAAGCGCTCGAAGTGCTCGTTTGGCACGACCTCCGTCGCATACTTGGGCCACGTCATCTCCGCCGACGGTGTCGCGATGGACGCGGACAAGGTCGCCGCCGTCGCCGCCTGGCCGACGCCCCAGTCGCCGCGAGCTCTTCGCGGATTTTTGGGCCTCGCGGGATACTACCGGCGGTACATCCAGGACTTCGGCCTCATCGCCGCGCCTCTCACGCGCCTGCTTCGCCGCGACGCCTTCTCTTGGGACGAGGAGGCGGCCACGGCCTTCGCCGCCCTGCAGCGGGCCCTCACGACGGGTCCCGTTCTTCAGATGCCGGACTTCGACGAGCCGTTTGTGGTGGACTGCGACGCCTCCGGCATCGGCTTCGGCGCCGTCCTTCACCAGGGCGAGGGGCCACTCGCTTTCTTCAGCCGCCCCTTCCCCGCGCGCCACCACAAGCTCGCCGCATATGAGCGCGAGCTGATTGGGCTGGTCCAGGCGGTGCGCCACTGGCGGGCGTATCTTTGGGGCCGAACATTCCGTGTGCGCACGGATCACTACAGCCTGAAGTTCTTGCTAGATCAGCGCCTCTCCACAGTGCCGCAGCATCAGTGGATCAGCAAGCTCTTCGGCTTCGACTTCACCGTCGAGTACCGCCCCGGCCGCCTCAACACAGTCGCCGACGCCCTGTCCCGCCGCGACATCGACGACGCCGTGGACGCGCCCACGATCGGTGCGGCCCTCTGCATCCACTCCGGACCATCTTTCGCCTTCATCGACGAGGTTCGCCGCGCTACTGCCGAGGCTGCGGATGCGCAGCAGCTGCGCCAGCGCCTGGCCGACGGCGAATTGGCCGCGCCATGGCGCCTGGACGAGGGACTACTCCTCCATGGGCGCCGCATCTTCGTGCCGGATCATGGAGACCTGCGCCACCAGGCCTTGTCCTTGGCACATTCCGCGAGTCACGAGGGCGTCCGGAAGACCCTGCACCGTCTCCGTGCTGATTTTTACATTCCGGGGGATGGCGTCCCGGTGCGAGGCCGGGTGCGGGCGTGTGTCACATGCCGGCGGAACAAGACGGAGACGCTCCGTCCGGCGGGCTTACCGCAACCGCCGGACGTGCCGTCCCAGTGTGGGCGGACATCTCCATGGACTTCATCGAGGGGCTGCCGAATGTTGGCGGCAAGTCCGTCATCCTCACGGTGGTCGACCGTTTCTCCAAGTACGCGCACTTCATCGCCCTCGGCCATCCCTATACGGCGGCGTCCGTGGCACGCGCCTTCTTCGACGGCATCGTTCGCCTCCACGGGTTTCCGTCCTCCATCGTCAGTGATCGTGATCCCGTGTTCACGGGTCACGTCCGGAGGGACCTCTTTGGGTTGGCGGGCGTGAAGCTCCGCATGAGCACGGCGTTTCATCCTCGGACGGACGGCCGGTCCGAGGTCGTCAACAAGATCATCGCCATGTACTCGCGCCGCATCACCGGGGATCGTCCACGAGCTTGGGTGGACTGGCTGGCGTGGGCCGAGTACTGCTACAACACGTCCTACCACTCCGCGCTGCACACTACTCCCTTTGAGGTGGTGTACGGGCGGCCACCGCCGGCGATGCTTCCATATGCGTCTGGTACGGCCCGTACTAATACGGCGGATGACCTGTTGCGTACCCGCGACGAGATACTGGCTGAGGCGCGCCAGCGACTTCTTCGAGCTCGGCGGTGGCTAGGAGGTACTATGATGCACATCATCGCGAGGCGGAGTTTGCGGTGGGCGGCCGGGTCCGGCTCCGCCTTCTTCACCGGACGACCCAGTCCTTGGACCCGCGCTCCCGGCGCAAGTTGGGCCCTCGTTACGCCGGTCCTTTCCGTGTGCTGGAGCGCATCGGCAAGCTCGCCTACCGTCTTGAGTTGCCTGCGGGTTCGCGCCTCCACGACGTCTTCAACGTCGGTCTCCTGAAGGCCTACCGGGGCGACCCTCCTTCTGCACCACCGGCTCTTCCACCTACTTCGGATGGGCGTCTCGAGCCTGCCCGGCGAGTGTGGCTCGCGTGTTGAAGGCCCGGCAGCGCCGTGGTGTTTGGCACGTCTTGGTGCATTGGACGAGCCTGCCCGAGGACGAGGCGACTTGGGAGAAGCTTGAAGATCTCCGCCGGCGGTTTCCGAAGTTCAGCTCGAGGACGAGCTGTTTGAGAAGGCGGGGAGAGATGTTATGGTCGGTTTGACCTATACACGTAGGAAGCCCACTAGTGGCTAGTTATGGGCTTAGCCCAAGTAAATTAGGGGCTTAGCCCAAGTAAATTAGGGTTTAGAGGAGGCCGTCCTCCTATATAAACACTTGTATCCCTTCGAGATTAATCGGACAATATTCGGTATCATTCATCGTCTCGTCTCCCGAAGGGAGACGGGAGACCCTCGCGCCCTCGCCGCACCAACCCTAGCCGCCGCCTTCTTCCTCCGCGACGGCGCCCAGCCGCCGGCGCCGAGCTCTCCAACCTCTCCGCCCTCACTTCCACCCATACAATCTCCGCCCTAGACCCGGTAGAACCCTAGCCCCTACCAACTAGACCCTCCAATTCCACTGTTTGCTCTAAACTCTTTCTCTTTTTTCTACCTACAGTTAGCATGCAGCAGGGCATCTTTAGAACTCTACAGATGAACTCACTGTTCCGCATGGTTTCATGCAAAGCATCCTTAGCAACAAGATAGTTGTGGGGAATTCTTAACAACTTTTCATATGCCGAAATGTCAATTCTCATGTGGGCACGGTACACGGTTGCTGAACATTGTTAATAAGCTGCAGTAGAAAGGCTAAGCCTGTTTTTGACAAACAAGATTACATTTATTGTTTCTATGATAGGCAAGACACAATTTTGAAATTTCTTTTCCTGAATATTACCCAAACAGATAGATAAAAAGAAAATAACATAAAAGTGACTCAAACAAACGTAATGCCAAGAAGGTGAAATGTGATTACATCTGTTTTTTTTCTATTTTTTTTTCATTTTCTTGTAAATGAAAAAATATGATTACATTTGCTTTTTCTAATCTTTTCCACTTTACATGTATACTTCTATGCTCTGTTTATGAATTTTCAAACTGATTATAGTTTCAAATACAATAGACAGATTTACGTCAACTAATTATAACTTCATAACTGTTTTAGGGTTAAAAAAACTATTACAAATGCGAATAAGATAATTTCTGTGATGCCCTGTTTGGCATGTTTCAAAGCTAATTGTAGTTATGCAGATTCGTCATTCCCATGTACTAGTATACGGATATGACACAAAGAATTCAACTGGGCTTCATTAAATCTAACACATGCCCAGCTGTGCTATGTAGACTCCCCATGCCTATAAGATAATTTATACGATGCCTTGTTTGTTTCAAAGCTAATTGTAGCTATGTATATTCCTCATGCCCATGTACTAGTATACGGACGTGACAGAAAGAATTCAATTTGGCTTCATTAAATCTAACACATGCCCAGTTAGTGGTGGCAATGCAGATTCCCCATGCCTAATTTTACCTTACTATGGATCCATCCGAAGCGCCAGCGAACGCCACAAACTCATCCTTGAAGCAGCAATCCAGAAGCGCCGCCTCCGAATTTGCTTCCAGCCGTAGCGTGGAGGCGTTCGCGTCATACAGCCGCAGCCCCTGCAGAACAAAATTCCGTGCGGGAACACTATGAGGCATCTCCTTGGCAAAGATAAACTGCCCTACTTTCGAATCAACTAAATGGATCCAAAGGGAAGGCAAGCTGAGATAAATTGCGCATGAGTTAAAGCGAATCTGCCCTAGAAATGTTCAAGAAAGCACACGCTAAGCAAACTGCGCCGTCCTCGAACCCAGACAAACCACAAGTAGAGGCAGGCTACAAAAAATGGCGAAGCCGCCGGAGATAACGATGGGGAGAGAGAGAGATCTCACCGAGTCCCAGGAGGAAACCATGAGGTTGTTAGAGGACGGCGCGAATCGAACCCTGGAGACGGCGCCGGCGCCAGACGCCAGCCCCCGCCTCCCCATCGAGCGGCCTTGGCAAGTAGGAGCGAGGAGTCGCTGGAGGGAGGGTTTGGGTCTTTTGTAGTTTTCCGGTGCGCTACCGAGAAGCTAGCGCCGCCGCCGCTTCTTGCCGCTATCCGTCCGCCGAGCAGCTTGCCGCGGCGTACCTCGACAGCGGAAGGCGGATAGGCGCGGCGGAGAACGCGGAGAAGCTGCGCCGCCGCTGGCCTCGGTGCGTCCCTCGAGCAGGGGTGGAGGCGACGGAGCAGGCGGAGGTTGGGGATGAACGCGGCGGGGGAAGGGGGTGAGCGGGCGCCGGCGCGTCGGGGAAATTTGGGCGCGGGGTGAGATTTTTTTCTTCTTTAGAAATTGCTCTCTCTCTTTTTTTTTTTTTTTTGAGGGGAAGAAATTGCTCAATTTGATGCATTGCCAGTTTGCCACGAGTAGTTGTTAGAGTTGTTATTGGGCTTTCAATCTGCAAAGTATGGACTTCTGGATAATTTTGAACTGTACATTGTAAACTAGTCATTTTTTTTCCTAAGGTACATATATTTGAATTTTGGTAGTCGGAATTTTGAACTGCAAAGTACGACGGGTCTTCAGGTCCTTCACACAGAAACCAAAGGCATCAAAACCAATGGAACAAAAAAATCACGAGTAAACTTACGAATAGAGAGCAACTTACGGACTGGGTGCGAAAAGAAGACTTAAGCGTGGAGTGGCCAGAGGACGAGATGGAAATGGTGTGGCCGTTCCCAACCGTGACACTATGTGGACGAGAAAGTTTCGTGGGAAGAGAAATTCTACCATCACCGCCCTGTTGCAAGGCAAGGTTGTTCAACGCAACGATCGGACCGGAGGTGTCCCAAGTTGATGAAGCAGGCGACAACATCGTAGATTGGCAAAGTGGCACGGTCATTGTTATGTATGCCTAGTGGCGGGGGCCGAGGATAACTTGCACGTTGGGGGCACGCCACTGCCCAGCAGCTGGGGAGAAGCACACCCAAGGGCCCACATGGTTAGTCGCGCGGGAAGGGCGCCTCCTGCTTGGCACCGGTCTTGGTCTTGGGCTTGTAGACTGTAGTAGGGCTTGGACTTTCCGGAGGTCGAGGAGTCACCGGGGCAAGCAGTGCCACTGCATGGCGGTGGTGAGGGACGAGTCCGGGCGACGAGCGCCGTCGATGCAGCGTTGGTTGGCTTGTTGCATCTCCTCCATGTGAAGCATGTTGCAGACGCAGAAGAAGGACGACATAGGCTCCGTCATGGAGATGATGGAGGTGTACCGTCGGACGAGGCCGCAGAGGGTGTTGAGTACGAGGGCACGGACCGAGATAGGCGAGTCGTTATCGGCGAGACCATCGGAGATCCTCTTCTGGAGACGATAGTACTCGATGATGGACAACTCACCCTGGACGAGCTGACGGAAGTCATTGTCCAGGTAGATGGCATCGTTGGCCTTGTTGGCGAAGAAGAGCTCGAGGGCCGCGAGCCATAGTTGACGTACAGTTTATCTCTGGCGAGGACCATGTCGGCAACGTCCTCATCAATGGCGGAGTGGAGGAGGTTCAACACGGTGTAGTCGTCGGCGGACCACGCAGCGTCGGTGGGTGTGGTGGCGATCGTGTCGTCGACGTGCCCGAGGAGGCCAACACGGCCAAGGGAGGCACACATGTAGGTCGTCCTCTTTGTGTAATTCTCAGGTTGGAATGAGAGGACCACGAGGGTAACATGGCGAGGGGCTCCGCCGGGAGGAACGGCGTTGGCTGATGTAAACACAAGGGCGTCGGTGGTGGCGTTGAGGAAGCCTTGGCTAGTGGTCATTACTAGCAGTGGAAGGGGTGTAGATTAGATCGGTGTAGGGTTTTTAAGCAGATACCATGTAGAAACATGAGAGAAAGTGTTGGGAGAAGCCTCCCACGTGTAGTGACATGGGATTCCAGGGTTTATGTTAGGCTCAAGACCAATTAAGATTATGTTGCAAGGAGGTTACAATGCCTAATATATGTGCAATCTACCCTAACAGATTCACATTTTTTCGAGTGGAGCAACCCAAGGGGTCGAGAGGCAGACACGCCTCACGTGCACCTCGAACCAAAAGTTGTGTTCATTTTTTCAAGCTGAAGCTTGTCCACTATCTACATAGTATTGTTGACCAGGTGGAGGTTAAGGGAGACTTGTATCCTTAACCGGAACACGGATTTGCAGCACCCGAGCTTCGGTTTCTCTATATTTGTTCTTTGTAAATGTACTTTTAAGTTTTGAAAAATCATTTCGTGAATGCATACACATGTATTGGATATTGTTGCAAAGTTTCGCTAGAAACTGCACTGCATTTTGAGCAGCAAAAAATAAAATTCGTTGTATATAAGACTATAAAACACTTCTTTTTGTTAGAAATTTGTCGTTTTTTTGTGGCCCAAAGTACAATGTATTTTTTCCGGTAGTGCATATATGTAATTGCAGATTTTTTTAGAGTTCTAGAGATGTCTTTTTAAAAAATTTCAAATATAGGGAGCACTGGAGCTCGGGTGCTGCTACCAGTTTTGCGTTTAACGGGCACAATATATTTCCTGAAGTTGAATTAGGAACATTTTTTAGTAGAGTAGTACGTTTACAAGCAAGGAGAATGTGAATGGTACCTCAGATTCAGGACTCGCACCTACTAGTTGATGATTTTTTTGACTTGCGAGTTATGACTGCCATGGCTTCGGAAACTTTTTGCGACACTGGAACGAACTGACAACTTCGCCGAACTACACAGAACAAATAAATTGGTCTCTTGAATGATTAGTGGCATACGTGTATGTAGTCTATGCACTTTCAAATACAACTTCATTCGTACTACCGTAAGCACTTTCCTACTCGGCAGTCTGAGTACGCATCTCAAACATTAACGTAGCGTTAAATCTACTTGGTACTGTAACTTTTTGTGTGAGGCCAGAGCTCAGTTCCATCTCCAGTACACAGCTGGAGTACACCTTTTTTTTTTAATTCTATACCGGTGCCTTGCACGCTATTCTGTTCAATTAGAGCAAAATCACGAACTACGTCGCCGTTAATTCGAAGCTGCTGCAGCAGAACACATTCACATGTGCCCGGCAAGCCACGCAGGAGCATAAACAATACGAGTAGAAAATTTCACACTCAAGTCCCCTCGTATATAAGCCGACCCTCTGAGCCTAAACTGATCATAGGCAGCAAACACAACAACATACTACCATTTGAAAACACCAACAAAGAAGAGAGAAGAGTGTAATAGTGCCCAACAATGGCTAATAGATCACCTCTGCTGCAACTGCTGGTGGTGGTAGCAGTGGCCGCTGCGCAGTTTCTCAGGGCGGAAGCCGGCGGCATTTCCATCTATTGGGGCCAGAATGGTGGCGAGGGCACATTGGCTGAGACCTGTGCCACCGGCAACTACAAGTTTGTCAACATTGCCTTCCTTTCCGCCTTCGGCAATGGCTTGTCGCCGGTCATCAACCTGGCAGGCCACTGCGACCCGACAAACAACGGTTGCGCCAGCCAGAGCTCCGACATCAAGGCGTGCCAGAGCAGCGGCGTCAAGGTCATGCTCTCTATCGGTGGTGGAGCAGGCGATTACTACCTCAACTCATCCCAGGATGCCAAGAATGTTGCCACATACCTCTGGAACAACTTCTTGGGAGGTAAGTCATCTTCGCGGCCTCTTGGTGACGCAGTTCTCGATGGCGTTGACTTTGACATTGAGGGAGGCACACCCCTGCATTGGGATGATCTTGCGAGATACCTGAAAGGGTATAGCAACTCCGGCAGGAGAGTGTACCTGACCGCCGCACCACAGTGCCCTTTCCCTGATGCTTGGGTAGGCGGCGCTCTCAACACTGGCCTCTTTGACTATGTATGGGTGCAGTTCTACAACAATGCTCCTTGCCAGTATAGTTCAGGTAGCACTTCCAGTCTTGCGGATTCATGGAAGCAGTGGTTGACAATTCCGGCAAAAAAGATCTTCCTCGGCCTCCCGGCCTCGCCCGAGGCGGCTGGGAGCGGGTTCATCCCAACTAATGATCTAAAATCAGATGTTCTCCCATTGATCAAGGGTGCAGGGAAGTATGGAGGGATCATGTTGTGGTCCAAGTACTATGATGACCAGGATGGCTACAGTTCTTCAGTGAAGAATGATGTTTGAGAGGGTTGGTGTACCCTAAGCTACTTCCTTGTGTAGTGTGAGGATATTTTTCTCCATTTCTATTGTGGCTTCTTAGTACCTCTATGAGTCTTGCACATATAATATAAATAAAAGCACATTCTACTTTTACCTTTCAGATTTGAACCTTAACATCTTTGTGCTACTTTCCATGAGCTATGTGGCTTTGTGCAACATAATTTTCATCCGTCTAAAGAGAGAGGATAGATTGGACTGACTATCGGGATTGTAATGTCACTCACATTTAATTAATACAATCTCGTTTCCCCACAACAAAAAATACGTGTGTGCAAGCACACACACACATGCACACACCAACCCCAGAGTAGGGTATTTGTTCCAAAAGAAAAACTCAATAAAATTTGGTCAAGAACACAATTTTCATTTGAGTGGATAACAAAGTTGAAGTCTCTCTTGCCAAGAGGAAATCCTAGCGTCAGTGCCGAAATCCCAACCTCAGCAACTCAATCCGTGTTGCTGCCGACTACCCAGATTCGGAGGCATCGGGCCCAACACTGAAGATGCCTAGGGGCCTAATTCGGTCGCAGTGTCATTTGGTCCAATACCAAGGGTGCATAAGCACGTTTTTGGGGTGGCACAGGGTTGTCCTCGGGGTGCAGTCAAGGTGTCGGGGTTTTCCCTGGTAGCGTGGGTGGGAGTCGTTCTTGGGTGGTAGGTTGGCGGTGGTGTTTGGTTCTTTGTTCCAACCGTTGCGGTGTGTGTACCTTGATTCCGGCAGCAACGAGAATAAGCAACCCTCTGTGCTGCTCCTAGTGTTCCGTTGTCTAGATGAGAGTGCATGGAGCCCATATGTGTGGTTTTGGTAATTAATGACAATCTCTATGACTAATGATTTCATTGGGTTATATTTGAAGGGATTTTCCTTCGGCAATACTTGAAGACCATGTGTTGGATTTGAAGTTCTATGCCATCAAGATAAGGATATGCATTGATTTCTGAAGATGAAGTTCTTGTGTGGAACTCAAATTTACTCATGCTCTAGCTTATGTGTTAATTCACGGAGGACCAAAATCTTGATAAATGATAGCTAGTGAAAAATTCAAGATATGGATTCAAGTCATGACCATGGAGGACTCACGTGTTTAGACATAGTTGATCAAGACTTAAGCATGCAATAAAGTGAATAACTCATTATCTATCTCAAGAGAGTATGATAGACCATGAAGAAGATCAAGTAATGACCAAAGTAAGGTTCACCTTGTAATCCGATTAATGGTCATGTCTTGATGAATTAATATTAAGTGAAGATTTCACTATTGCTTGCAAGAAACGCCATCACAATGAAGAGGGAAGCAAAGATACAAGAGACCAAGACCAAGTGCACAGAATTATTATCTTCAAGTTGGTCAACACACAAATATAAATGATGTCCCGCATGGGATCAAGTGATCTAGCTGAATGGTGCAAGCAAACGTGAAATTCACTTTGTAAAACAACTCATAATATATGTGATTGGTAGTTCTATGTGGGTTAGGTATATTTCCCATGGTATAGCATCAAAAGGAAGATCTCATTTAGCCCATGCGACAATGACATTAGGTGGTGATTGTTATCAATCTTGAGAAGTGGAAGTCTGGAGGAATCATATGCTTGAATAATTTCACCCTTTGGTGATAATGGACATGTGAATATTTGCTTAAGTGAAGCTTTCCCATAGTGATTATGCTAGAGAAAATTATCATTCTTCACCGAACAACAATAATCAAGTGTTGTGTTTCGTCCACTGTTCTACTAATCGGCCGGGATACCGATTTATCGGCCGATTTATCGTGAATCGGGTGGTAACCGATAAGATTTTAGCAAATCGGCCAGTTTATCGCTCCACCGATATTTCGGCCGATTTCTGCGTCAGAGCCGATATTTCGCTCGATTTTCACTCTCATGGCCGATATTTCGGCTGATTGTCAATGAAATTTCAATGACATTTGGTATGGCAGTCGATACTTTCATCCTATGATTTTGTAGAATTGTGCATTAGCTCTAATTTTTCATTATTATTGATTCAAATGCAAGGAATCAATGTAATACATATGTGCAATGTTTAAATATTTTTTTTTTGCATAGCATATTATAGAAAATTTAGTGTCAAAAATTAGGATTTACTAAAAAAATAAGCCAATAAATGGCTGACCGATAAAATCGATTAATCGACCGATAAGCGATTAATCACAACTCTGTAAAATCTTTAGGAGGAAGAAAATAAAATAGAAAACTATACATTTAGTACAATCTGTTCCATCCTCAAGTTCATAAAATAACTTCCTTGTAACATTTTTTTACTTGTTTTAGAAGGAAGAAAATAAAATACATTGTTTTACTTGTAACAACTCTATAAAATCTTTAGAAGGAAGAAAATAAAATAGAAAACCATTCATTTAGTACAATCTGTTCCATTCGCAAGTTCATAAATTAACTTCCTTGTAACATTGTTTTACTTACCTCCTATGTTAATTGTTGTAGTTAAGCCCATCGTGGTTACAGAAATTAAACTCGCTACGCTATTACTCCTGCTCAAGGTTTTGGATACCGGTTTCAAAAAATTCTCAGAGGGGACTGGGATTTCCGGTAACCATGGTTACCGGAGATAACCGGTCAAATACCGCACGAGATTCTCAAACAAAATTCGAATTTCAAACTAAAAAATATCTAAATATTTGAAAAATAAGTTTTGAAGGAGAAAGAAGTGAAAGATTCGGACAAATGAATTGGGGCATGGGGTTATAGTGGAGAGAGAACACATACTGTTTAGTTTGGACAAACGAATCAGTTTAAATTCAAACCAAATTTAAATGGAATGAGATTTTTTGGCCGATAAATTTATTTACCGGAGGGGGCTGAGAATTCCGGTTACCGGCCGGTAACCACGGTATTTCATCCGGTAACCAAATCCCTGCTCCTGCTATAAAAAAAAAACCAACCATGCCTACATTGCAGACAACACACAAAACCATATTTACCCCCTTTAGGCATACACTCAGCCAAAAGTTTCAGTGTTTAGAAATGGCTCGCCTCGGGGTGTTCTTGGTTCTCGTCCTCGTGGCCGCAGCGAGGATCACAACTAGTCATGGTGGCCGTGCTTTGAGTACCGAAAGGAGCGCGAGCCGTATCTTGGTGGTGGCCGAGCCTCCATCGACGTGGGATATGGCGGCGCTCCGCAGCCTCTTCCCGAGGGTTAACACGGCGGATGGGCCCGTGGCATCCTACTACCAGCGAGCTGACCAAGACTACAAGGTGCCCGTCACTGGGTTCTAGATCGGCCATATGGTCTGCATATTATTTTTGAACTATTCGTTTCTACATGCAAAGTGTGCAACTTTCCTAACGGCTCTCACAGTACTACTACCCTGAATAATGATATATCCATCTAATAATTCCATCCTTACTTCGTTGTAAAAATGTCTCATAGAGTCATAGGGGATCAGCTTTACTAGCAGCACGTTTCTTTCGTAGTACTATATGGGAAATGGAACTCCCTGATTTCTCAGGTATGCGCGACATGGTGCAATGCGAATCTTCTTAACGCATGTCAGGCTTTAATATAGATGCCGTCGATATAACGAGGTCAACACATACGAACGATAGCGATGAGCTTTCTGCAAGAATTAGTAACCTTGATTTGGCACATGACGATCTAAACAATTTCTTCCATCATCGTTAGCAAAATCTTCGTGCAGGTCCCTTTTTTGTGTTAGGCCAGATACATATGTTGATATTTTATTGAACCGATTTGCAACTGGAAAGTAGCCAAGCAGGCATATGTGATTAAAGCTCAATGCCATCTCCAAAACAGAGCGGAGTACACCTTTTCTTACTCCATACAGGTGCCTTGCACGCTATTCTGTTCAAATAGAAAAAAATCACGAACGCCGTCGCCGTTAATTCGAAGCTGCAACGAAATACAGTCATATGTGTTCTTTCATCCACGCAGGGGCATAAACAATAGGAGTAGAAAACCTGATCTCACTCCAACTCCCTCTGCATATATAAAGCCAACCTCCCGAGCCCAGACTAATAACACACAGCAAACACAAACAACATACCATCATTTGAGTACACCAAAAGAGGAAATGGCTAACACAGCATCTCTGCTGCAACTGCTGGTCGTGGTGACAGTAGCCACTGCACAGATTCTCGGGTCGGAAGCCGGCGGCATTTCCATCTATTGGGGCCAGAATAGTGGCGAGGGCACACTCGCGGACACCTGTGCCACCGGCAATTATAAGTTTGTCAACATCGCCTTCCTTCCCGTCTTTGGCAATGGCCAGTCCCCAGTACTTAACCTGGCAGGCCATTGCGACCCGACCAACGGTGGTTGCGCCAGCCAGAGCTCCGACATCAAGGCGTGCCAGAGCAGTGGCGTCAAGGTCATGCTCTCAATCGGTGGTGGAGCAGGCGACTACTACCTCAACTCATCCCAGGATGCCAAGAATGTTGCGACATACCTGTGGAACAACTTCTTGGGAGGAAAGTCATCTTCGCGACCTCTCGGTGATGCAATCCTCGATGGAATCGACTTTGACATTGAGGGTGGCACACCTCTGCATTGGGATGATCTTGCGAGGTACCTGAAAGGGTATAGCAACTCCGGAAGGAGAGTGTACCTAACTGCCGCACCACAATGCCCTTTCCCTGATGCCTGGGTAGGCGGCGCCCTCAACACCGGCCTCTTTGACTATGTGTGGGTTCAATTCTACAACAACGCTCCCTGCCAATATAGTTCAGGAAGCACTTCAAGTCTTGAGGATTCATGGAAGCAGTGGTTGACAGTTCCAGCGAAGCAAATCTTCCTTGGTCTCCCGGCCTCGCCCCAGGCGGCTGGGAGCGGGTTCATCCCAGCTGATGATCTGAAGTCAGATGTTCTCCCATTGATCAAGACTTCAGGGAAGTACGGAGGCATCATGTTGTGGTCGAAGTACTATGATGATCAGGATGGCTACAGCTCTTCGGTGAAGAGTGACGTTTGAGAGGGTTGCTTTACTTGTAATTTACTTCCATGTCTTGTGTGAGGATTTTTATTTATTTCCGTGTGGCTTGTTAGTAATCATGGGTTACTCGATTGTTGTATAAAGTTTTAACAAGAATATATTCCACTTTTTACCTATTAGATTTGAACCTTAACATATATGTGCTACTTCCCTTGTCCTATGTGGCTCTCTGCGACATAAAGCCTTGGCTACCGGAGATATTTTTTACAAGTACATGATATCAACTCCTATTTTTCTGAAGCACATTTTATTCCATCACAACTCCCCCAATTGTCTTCTTCAACTCCCAGTGTGGTATACGACTATATGTGTCTGAACTCCTCCGACAAAGAGAATACAAGTGTACAATTTTGTTCACAACATTATTATTAATGACTATTCGTGCAAGGTTTTTTTTCGAGGTGGAATATTTGTGCAAGTTAAAATTTCAATACCTTTCGAAATGTCAAAGAATGATGGCATAAGAGAAAACAAATATTTTCAAATATGTGTTTTTTGTAATAATACAGGGGATCCACTTTGGCTACTAGTCAAGTCGTGGCATTTGGTGTACGTACACCCGTGTAGCTGCTGTGCTGTACAAGAGGCCATACCTCTCTGCCTGCCGCCCTGTACAATCTGGACACGCACACAAACTAATCAATGGCAGAAGCAGTAGCAGCACTGTTGATAGTACCGGCCGAACAGAACGCATTGGTCATCGCGGGAGAGGGGGATCCGGTATGGCCACCGCTGCTGGAAGGATCCCCTGTTTATGGCGCATCCCGATCCCCTGGTGGGCCCACCAGCAGTGTCATGTGTCTGTTCAAGCACTGTATTGATATGCTATCCACTCCTATCTACTGGCACTGCTGCTGTGTCCTTCCCTGTGAATGAAAGCAACCTACGCTTTTGGAACCCTGGGCGGGCCCCACCCAGATGCCGTCCCCCGTATCCACCTGCGCCCACGACCGTGGGATCTGCGTTGGCGTTGCATTTGAGTTTGAGGGGTGGTCTCCATGACGATTGGGATTGGGACTTGGATGGGGATTGGGATGGCCATTTGGATACTACAGTAGTACTATACAAAAGCCAGAGTGGTAGCAGTACTAAACAAATCTCAAATTCAATTCGCCTGTCGGATGCTGCATAAGATTTCTCTAAAAAAACATATTTTTAATTGTTAAAAGATTTTAATAAAAACATTAGCATGTACATTCCGACAATATATAAAAAGTTTAGCATGTATATTCCGACAATATATATGCACCCAAGAGCAGCATATCGCTCGATCAAACCCCCTTGTCCCTAGTACTTGTACTCCTCTTTTTTTTTGTTTACTTTGTATCGCGTTCTAGGTTTAGTTAAAAAAAATCAATAACTATAATATCGAATGCATATTATTAAATATTATACTCCCTCCACCCACAAAAGAATATCTCAATTTCGTCTTACATGCAAATTTAGACAAAGTTGAGATGTTATTTGATGGACGGATAGAATAGTTTATGACGATTCTAATAATGTTGGTTTTACATTGTAGATATTGATACGTTTTCCAAATATTTCATCAAACTTTGTGAAGTTTCACTCCGACTAAACATAGAAAACAAACGAAGTAACCGTAAACGGAGTGAGTCCTGAGCTGGTGAAGATTTTTTTTATTATTTTCTGTACTTATAAGTGACAACATGGTCACCCAATGGTACAGAGAAAAACATATACAGGACATCAGGCAGAGAGCCACGGAAATATTAATACCTGCGGAGTAGTCAGTGCAGACAACCACATCGTCGTGCAGGTGCCGCCCTACAGTACAACTCATAACTTAATCAGGCTTTTCTCGCTTCAATGATGGCATGAGCTACTACGATTCTACGAATCACATCTCAGGGAGAAGTAAAACGTAGCAGCATCTCAGAGGGAAAAAAAGATCTACCGATGTTTATCAACTAAGATGATTATGGTCTATGATGGCATGTCCTCAGGGTTTATCTAAAAAAAATCAGTACTGCAAGAAAGAGCACAACCTACCGAACTACTCCTAGAAGAAATTCTCACCCATACCCCTTCAGAAACGAATAATGTTAAGCACAAGTGCACAACCTACTGAACAAGAAGAAGAATTCTCATCTATACCCTTTCAGAGATGAATAATGTTACTGCTGCCGCAGGACAATCTTATGAACTAAGGTTTTTACCAATTTTTCAGAAAAGTGGTCGCCATGTTCCTACCCAAAAGCATGGGAGGCCAAATTGACCAATCAAGTATGTACACTCCTGGCTGTGACAAACTCACACCCAGCCACAAATCGTGATCACTCAGCAGCTGGACAAATACTTCAGGATGCAGCAGCGATGGTCATACCCGACGGGCATCGCTGCCTGCGACACCGCCTCGTTGTTCTTCCCCACCCGATCATACCCCTGTCTTCAGCCTCTAAGCCCGACTCATCAGGTTTTGAGGGCGGAGGGCTGATCTCCACCTCTTCTTCTACGGTATCTTCCACCTTCTTCTTGGGTTTTTTACCCCTTGACCGCCGACGCCTAGTGAAACTTGACTCCCAGGATCCACCAGTCGTCTGAACTAACCCCTCTAGCAACTGAATGTCCTCGATGATTTCAGGACGGCACAATGATGAAATGCTGGGCAGGATATCTTTCTGAAAGTCGCGCTTCTGCCGGCGCTTCCTTTGATTGCCTCCCCTCTTTGGCTTGGTCAGGAGATTCACGGGTGAAACGGTTTGCTCATCGTTTTCTACTGCGGGTGCCACTGGCCTGCTGCAGAACTCAACAACAGCCTTGGTCTCTTCCAGCTTCAGTGTCAACGATTCAAATGTTTCTAAATCGTCATCATCAATGCTTGATACAGCGAGGTCCGCAAACCACTGCAACATATTTTCTGGTGTATCTGTGGTTGGCACATCCATTGACAAGGCAATGATGTCCTCTGCTGCGGCTGTAGCGGCAGCATCTTCACAAGCTGGCACTTCTAAGTCGATCACAAACGCACGCTTAGCATGGTTGTTCTGTAATGAGGTCGCATGGCATTCATGTGACACTATGGATGACTCTGAATTATCTTCATTTGGTATATCATCATTCAGATCAAAGAAATTCACGATGGCTGCACCACTTTTGTTGGCAGCAGCTTGCCCATCTCTAGGCACAAGGTTCTGGCATGAAGGAGGTAAACATGCAGCACTCTCCTGGGTTTTATCCTTCTTAGCTCCGCAACCTACAGATGTTGATGCAGAATCTGGCAAATTGCTAACAGCCAGAGCTGCTCCCGATCTGCCTTTATTAACTTTCATCTCCATTAGAGATGAATTCTCAAACACCTTCCTTGGCTCTTCCAAACCTGTGGAATCACCAAATGAAGCTTTCTTACTGAGCCAAGAGATCCCAGATACTGATCCCTCACCTTCAATATGTTGTAAACTGCCAGCATATACCCTGTCTTGCTCTACAGGAATATCTTCCTGACCATCTGAAAGTGCTTCATTCAAATTGAAGTTATTTCTGCCCTTACCATTTGCAAAGTCAGGATCATCGTGGCACTGCCGTGCAGGGTGCTCAAACATCTGCCTCTTATTTTGCTTCAAGTCACTTGAAATTGTTGCCTGCTGACATGGTCGTGAAGCAGACGATGAATCAAGTGGAGCGCCAGAATACCTACCATCTGACTTATCGATTCCTTTTGGATTACATCTGAAAGTTCCAATGCTTTGGTTCGCAGCACCAAGGCATGCATAAGAATTTACCGTTGAAGATCCATTGAAACTTGGAAATGATTGGAAACCGGCATTGTTGCTATAGCTCCTTGGGTCTACTATGCAAGAACCGACACGAGAGGCAACAGAAGGATGGCCTATGTGCGGAGAAGGGATTGGAGCAACCAGTGTATTAGGACTTGAACCATGTGGATGGTCATGTCTAGAAAACATATTGAGAGCAGACCCTTCCAGAGGACTTCTAGAATACCATCCGGTTGAGCTATTCGGATATTGGTACATAAACTGGTTAATGTTTGCAGATCTCCCATCAGCAACATTGAAGGTTGCCCGTGCATCTGTGTCGCTGTATCTGGGTGCAACAAAACCTCCGTTGCTGGCATGTTTCCCTGAAGAATTCGAATGAGAGAATGATCAACACAAGTCTACTGTAAACAAATGTGCTACTGCTAGCATTTATAAAGAACATCAAAAGATTATTCCTTTGTTGTTGTTGTTGTTTCAACTCTAGCCTACCCCAACTTGTTTGGGACTGAAAGGCTTGGTTGTTGTTGTTGTTGTTGTTGTTGTTGTATCAAAAGATTCTTCTTTGCTCTAATAATGTTTTGCCAAGTAACCACATGTAGCCCCAGAGCAAACAATATGTCACACACGCCACGCAAAAAAGATAAAAACTGCACTCAAACACAGGACACAGCCATCCGGCAGTATGATTCGGGAAATCACAGAAATAGCCATTATGTTATCCTTAGATTATTACAGATCAACATATTGGTTCTGTACTAACAAACCATTACACAGGAGACAATACTAAGAAACACTCAAAACCTACAGAGGCCATCACAGCATCACGCCACAAGTATGTGCAGTACAAAAAAGAGAAGTTATAACACATGGAACAAAAACAGGCACAATGACAGATTATTCAAGCAACACCAAACAGACAGAAGATTATTCAAGCAACACCAAACAGCTTTAAAAAGGGGGAAACAAAATGCATCGGCAAGAAAACCACCTGTGGGGGAGAGGTGGAGCGATGACAAGCTAACCAGCACACAGTATTGAGCTAATTCTAACATGCTAGTAACCATGAATATTTTACAGTCAACTCATCCTACGAGCATGTTTTTTACGGTGTCTCTTAGGCCGGTGGCCCCATTTCCACCAAAATTGCAGTAAAAACATGTCCACATACCGTAGGTTCACTTGTGGTTCATGATCATGGTCTGGAATATACGTTAACGGTATTGACAATGCAAATATAGAAAGAACTAATATAACTGGAAAAAAAGTAGTAAAGAGATGCTTAATGGAGCTTAGTGTTAGTGTGTTACCTTTATCAATGAATGGTTTCTCCTCCTGTTTTATCCTGGAACTAGTATCAAAGAAATTTGAGCTAGTTCCTTCATTAGTACGCTTGTCTATGGTGTATTCTTTATTGAAACTGTTGTTAGTGACGCTTGATCTCCATGCCGACTGCTGCCAAGAGTTGTCCAGGGAATATAAAGGACCTCCAGATACTGACCCATTTGGTCTTCCCATACTTGTGCCCAAAATCGGCTCATTCAGATCAGCGACATGGTGGCCTCCAAGATTACCTATAGTCGGCAAAAAAGAGGTTGAACTATTATGACCCAACCTCCCAAAGCGTTCCGCCCCAGCTAATGTGACGGCAGAATCACTCTGATGTTTTGCATCTGATGATACACCAAGGAAATCTATAGGCTTATTATCCGATGCATTGTCATCTTCAAAACAATTATCAGCTCCGCGCTCAAGGTCAAACATGGCTTGTTTGGTGTGTAAAGCGGCATCACTTGAGGGAAATCCATTTGGCGAGGACTGGACACTGCCTTCCCTCAGAAACTTCAAGGATTGGCTTTTTTCAATGTTCACAGCAGCAGCTGCTGCAGCGGCCGTCTTCGCACCGTGCAGAGGAACCTGTGGCGGTGAGTTTCTCTGTGATGCATCTCCCAGCCTTGGGCACGCATGCATTTCTTTGTTTCTATAATGTTTCATCAGGTCGCTCTGTATTCTGTAGACCCGATGCAGTTCATACACCTAGAAAAGGAATGAGTTTTCAAGTCAGAGATGCACAAGGGGCGGGTTTTCAAGTCAGAGATGCAAATTAACAAGGGAAAATTGAAATGATCTAATGTAACTGATGCCAAGGTACCTGCTGTCTAAATACAGCTTCATGAGCCAGCATTGTGCGCTTGAACATTTCTCTATCATAATCTGTACAACCAATTGCCTCTGTTGTCATGGAGCCGTTACACAACTGCTCCTCTGATGTCTTCTCCTCCTCCTCGTATGGCGACCTCCAGCCATTGGCGCCCGCGTTGAGATCGCCCACGGCATAATGCCCAGTTCTGTAGCCCTCGCCTTCTACTTTTGCTCCCATCCTGATTGATGTTACAATATGCTCGCCAGATCGTTCAAGCAAACCCTGAATTAGGATAGAACAGAGCAAGAAATGGTAAATCTCTTACATTCCATATATGAGCCGCAGTTAAGGAAAATCAGAAACACGCGTTGTTAATTGCTTTGGCAGAGAACAGAAAAAGGGCGTCTAGCTTTTGTTTCCCTGGTAAAGTACAGTAATAATGATGGTCGAGCCTACATGCAGCGGATGGCGAGAAACTTGAAGCCAATTGATGACGCCGCAGCTTTACTCCACGGCCTGCGCATTAGCCGCAAGCGCTGGCGATTTGGGGATAGTTTTGGAACCACAAGTTAGGATTGCCATTTCCAAGCAGATATTATTCCCCCAACAACCCGCGGCTGTTCGGACGTCAACTCGACTCTAAGGCGATGGGGAAAAAACTAAGAAAGGAGATGCGACAAGTCAACCCTCCACAGTCCAACCCCCCGCATACTAAATCCTAGTACGAAGAACCAGCTCGTCCAAGAGATGCATCGTCCTAGCTAAACGTGGATACCAGCAAGAATCCGTTGCCACCAGCAGGGCAGGCAGATGCAGTTACCCAACTCGATCCGACCGGAATTTCGGGACGCGGCCGAATCCGAGGCCAACTCACTTGCCGAAGCAGAGAAAGACAGGAGGCATTAAAAATCCGAGAAAAGATACGGGCGACGATGGCATCTTTGCCGAGCTAAGCAAAATCAAGTTTTACAAAATTTACCTCAGAGATTGTTGGCACTGAGCTGCAGCAGACGGGAACAGCCGGCTGGGCGCGGATTCAGCGGCGCGAGGACCATGGCCGGCCGCAAGGAGCGACGAACAAGGCCCTCCCGGCAGCTCCCCAGTCTCCCAAGAAGAAGAGAAGGCCGCGTCCAAAGGAGGATTTCTCCGGCGAAAGGTACCAGATTTCGCGTCGGGGACAGGAGGCGAGGAATTGCGGCGTATCGGGGAGCGGGGTCGGGGTTCGGGAGCTGGATTCGATGAGCCAGGTCAGGGAAGCAGGGAGGAGGAGAAGGAGGCTCGCTGTGGGTTCTTGTTCTCTCTTTGTCTTTGCCTTGGCCCCCGAACGAACGAACGAAAGACTCTGCCTGGCTGCCTGCCTGCGTTGGTTTTCTCTCTCGCCTTTCTTCCCCTTTCCTTTTGGATGGCTTTGTTGTCATGTGCTGCTCTGGCCTCCCTTTCTCTCTCCCCCCAAGAGAGAGATAGAGAGCGAGATAGGGAATGGAACCAAGGAGCTTCTAAACTATGCGAGGACAGCAGCAGATCTGTTGACATCTTGGTCTTATTATTATTCCCTCTCTCTCTCTCTCTGAGTGCTCCTTGCTTCTCACCTAATCTCTCTCTCCATGGCCGGCCACCATTTTATTTAAAATAAACTCTTGAACAGTACTAGGACATTTTTTCCCTCTGATGGGAGAAGCTGTCAAGCTGCTGTCACTCTCAGATTCGTGTGTGCGTGATCTTGGTTGTTAGGCGGCTGTTACTCTGTTTAGCATTAAGTATCTCGTTAAGGATCTGGCCTGTTTTTTCTTCTTCTCTCGCTATGGGTGATGGGAGATGTGTGGATTGGGATCGTGAGAGAATCTGACAAACACCTCTCGCATGCTTTTGCTCCCTCCCTGAGGAGAGAGACGTCTTGACACTATCAAGGTGATGGTTACCGCTACCTCCAATAGGACCTGCCACCGAGTACCAAACTCACTTTATTTTCCAATTTTACCGCATTCATTCATTTCGGGGAATCCATGCAATTGGCTAAAGCATCTCTAGCAGATACAGCAAAAGCATAAACTGTGGCTGATAGGATACATTTTATGGTAAATCTCAAACAAGCCTTCGAAACTCGTATATACTCGGTTTAGATGCCTATTATGTTTTTAATTCACCGCATAGTTTCCTATCACGTGTTCTAGTTCCGCTTCCTACTTTCACGTGTCGCCGCCACCTCCGTGCTGCCAATTCGTTGGCATGGGGTTCACGTACCCTTTGCCGCATTGAGGCTCTGCGCTGCCTAAAAAGGTACTTCACCGTGCCCCCGATAAGATTTAGGGTTTCTGATTTTTATTCTGCTTGCAGTTGAAGTCTATTTGATTTGGTGGAGAAATTGAACATGATGAAGTTGGAGAACCTCGAAGAAAAACAAATCACCAACCTAGAGGAGCAAATCATACCCATGGATCGGACCGGAATAGATGAAATTTGGAACATGATACTGGGAGTTTGTAAGATCTAATATGATGCGAATAGCGAGGGACGGAGAGGCAACATATGTAGCTCAGACGAGCCATATGCGCAATGCTGATTGATTTGAGATAAATTAGCATGTGCGGCTTAGTAGTATTTAGTACCCTACTAGTATTATAGTTTATTGTTATCAGTAATATTCAGTAGTTTGCAGTGGAAACATGTATATTATTCCAACTGAGGTAGTACAAAAGTCCACTCCCACACAAGTTGTGTAATAGCCAACATGTACGTCCAAGGGAAAGAGTGAGGAGGCGCAAAAGCAACATCTAGGTTTTCCGGTCCCCTTCGCCGGAGACTTAGGTGGTCATCCCGCATCCAGCGCCCCTTGTGGCCCTGGAGGTGTGGCCGACCACGGCCCCTTGCCGGTGTGTGGATTTCGTTCCTTTTTTAGGTAGTTTCAGTATCTTCTTATTAGAATGATGAGGCGGTGGCAATATTTTGAAGGTAGAAAAAGGTCATCTCCTCGTATCCTAGCTCTGGTGGTGCGCCTAGCGCGTGGAGTTTTAGTGAATCTTCTGGGATCCGATCCATCATTGTGTTTATCAGCGTGGTTACATATTTAACTCGTGTAACTCTTTGGATCTATGGTTCTCATCTTCGGCGATGGCTTCAACTATGGTGCACGGGTACTTTGGAGCCTTAGCACGACAAATTCATGTCCATTTACTACTACAATATCTGCTTCGACAAGATTTGCCCAGTTACGATGATGGAGTAGCGAGGGCGGCGGTGAGCCTTCGACTAGCTCGAGTGCTCGTAGCCGTCGGTAGGTGGTCCAAGAACCTATTTGGTTGCTTTTGAATATCTTGATAACATCATCGGTAATAATTGTTGGAGATAATCTGCTAGAGACTCTCCACTTGCATTTTGTGCGATGCAGGATACGGCCGATCCGGGGAGGAATTGCTGTGGGTGCTCTCTATACTAGTAGTATTGATTCCTGGATACTCTGGGGTACGGCAGGTCGTTGAACGAGCCGAGCCGCATGGGCATGAGCAGGGCTTGGAAATTGAATGGTCTTGCGGCAGGGCTACCCGAGGAAGTGGGCAGTACCAGATGACCGTCGCCGGCCAGCGGCAGAGCAGTAGGCCAGTAGGCCGTCACTGTTGGTGTTGCACCGGTATAATTCCCCTACTCCTAGTCAACCCCCGGTTTACGGTGGTAAAAGAGCACGGGAATTGGCACGGAATTTTACTACGGAGTTCTACAGTATACTACGAGTACAAGTCAACTGGTGGAACAGGTCGTCTTGGCGTAGAATTGGGCACGATCGTAACCGCTCCTCCGTTTTATACGGGGTGAATTAACTCCGGAACAAGAATTGTGTGTGCATCTAGTACAGTACAGTGCTACTACAGTTGTTGCGGAGACGAGATGAGAAGAGAAGAGAAAGCATCTGTGTGAAGGGCAGGCGGATCGGATCGGATCGGATCCCCCATTTACGGCCGCCTAGTCCGTGGCGGGGTCCACATGCAGTGACATGGGGCACGTACCGCTAGTCACTAGTACTACCACCTGAAATCCATGGCAGGACGATGCCCCGTCCATCTATCATATCAGTCGCGACTTCCACCGGCGACGGCAAGCGACCGGGCGATGCAGCCCGCATCGCATCCGTTCTGCCGCGTTGGATTCCCTCTCTTTTCACTCTCGTTCGGTGCAACCGCGCTTTGCCCGCACGCAAACGCCAACAGTCCAACACCACGAGCTTTGAGTCCTGCTCCCTCGTCTCGGATCGGTGCACGGTGCGTCGTCCTGGTCACGTGACACTGCGAGAGTGCTCTCCGAGCGTCTGCGAGGACGAGGGGAGGAAAGGTTTACGCACGCACGCACGCGACCACCGTTGCTGATGTTGCCGTGCTGTGGACTGCACCTCTGCCGGAAAAGATCTCTGTCGAGCGGGTCTTCTGTGTCCAAGACACGTGCCGTCTTTTAGGAACTATACTCCTACTTTTTTTCCTAGGGAAAATGAGTTCCTAAATTTCTGGCGTACAACGATAATTCTATCATGGTAAGGGCATTTTAGCGTCCGCGCGCGTCCTTTTACGTCGGAGGTGGCTCCAGCGGCACGACGCATTTTTGTAGGACGAATCATTTTTTTTAAACATGAAACATAGTTTACATACTTAAAACATAAAAAATAAACCTAAACGCCTACTGCTCGTCGTCGCTGTGCTGCTCGTCGTCGCTGTCGAGCACGATGAGCTCCGGTATGACCCAAGGCCAGTTGCCATCCGGGGGAGCGTACGCCGGGTGCGCCGCCGCCGGTGCTCGAGGTTGAGGAGGCTGCGGCTGTGGCGGCGGTGGAGGCGCCCAGTGATGTGGCGGTGCCAGCGGTGGAGGCGCCCGTCATCGCGGCCGTGGCGGCGGTGGAGGCGCCCGGTGCTTGCGCTCGTGGCGGCGGTGGAAGCGCCCGAGCTCGCGGGCCGTGGCGGCGGTTGAGGCGCCCAGTCGCTGCGGCCGTGGCGGCGGTGGAGGCGCCCACTGCCGTGGCCGTGGCGGCGGTGGCGGAGGCGCCGCCCTCCGAGAGTGCTCGTCGAAGTGCTTCATCCGCCGACAGGCCCGGCGGCATGACGGCGGTGGCGTAGCGAGGCAGCGGCGGCTGCACAGGCGCGTCGTACTCGGAGACGAGGACAGCGTCCTTCACCATCTCGTCGTCCGTCATGTTCTCCGGGAACTCGAAGTTCCGGCCCTCCGCCAAGGCCTGCTGCCATTCGTGGAAGACGACAACGACATAGTCGTCGCTGTCGTCCTTCACCTCCTCGCTATGGTACGCGAGCGCCTCGATGTAGTCGTCGTCGTCGTACACGGCGTAGGCTTCGTCGTCGTCGTCCTCGCGGTCGTCGGTGTCGTTGTGCTGCGTCTGCTGACGTCGCGTCCGCGCCTGCTGACGACGCGTCGGCGCCTGCTGACGACGAGCCGGCGGTGCAGGGCCGAAGGGGTAATCCCTGTCGCCCATGAAGCCTGCCCTTCGTCTCTTGTCCGTCTCCGTGGACATGTACGTACGCCAAAGCTCCGAGTCAATGGCGTACGCCGGATCGTCGCGGAGGTCCGCCGGCAGATACCGCCTCCTGCGCCGGATCTCCGCCGTCCGATCAGGCTCACGCGCGAGTACTCGGAGGGATGGGCACCCGGCGGCAGCCGAGCCGCCAGCCGCCAGGCAGCTGCACGCCAGACCAGGCGTCGTCGCACGGCATCCATTTGCCGTGCATGAGCCTCCCCACCGTGACGGGGAGCGGCACCCTCTTGCAGCCGCTGCCGGAGGCCTCGAAGTCGTTTTTCTTCCCCATGGCGCTGCGGCGGTGGTGGTGCGAGTGGAGGCGTGGTGTGGGTGAAGGAGCGACGCGGCCGGTGGACTTTAAGGGCGGCCGCGCGCGGGATACGATGCCATTGAAGGCGGCGCAGAAGCCCGGCCGCCGCCCGTCGGTGCGCGTGCGAACGAGGCAGCCGCGCCATTGATGGCGAAGGCTGCGGCGCGGAGGCGGAAGCGCTGACCGCCGAAGCGATGCCCTCGATGCAGGCTCGCTGCCAGGCGGGCCCGGTGGAGAAGCGAGCGGACACTTTGCGCGTCCGCCGAGCGTCCGCAGAGACGCAAACCTGGCGCATATTTGGGCCAGGTTTGCGTCTTCGTGGACGGCCCGGTCACTTTGCGTCGCGCCGCCGAAGGTGGTGCACGACGCATTTTCGGTCAAGGCGGACACAAACGGTCGTTCAGTGTCCGTTTGCGTCGCGCCGCTGGAGATGCCCTAAACCCGTCTGGCTAGGCGCTTACTTGTTTCCGTTTTTTTTTCGAGGAACGCCAAAGGCGTACCACATTTTTATAGAAGGTAGCAAAAGTATATACAAGATACCAACTAAGCTGCGAACAGCTAGGAGGTGAGAACTCCACAGAACACACACCAAAAGCCTACTCTCGCGGCACCGGATGCCTCCCTCATATCCTAGCTAACTCCCATAGCTTGAACTCCTCCTTGATTCTCTCCACCAGCAGAGTAGGGCTGAGCCGAAGAGGCACGTTTTCGGATGCTCTTGCGTTCCTCTGTTTCCATAGAGACCAAGCAATGAGAATGGCGAGTGTATCAAAACCCCATCTCGATCTGGAGCTAACGGGCCCTCTCGTAGCGGACCACCAAGACTCCCAGGTGCTATCACTCCTCGGCTCCACGATGTTTAGACACGCCGCCAACAAGCATCCGAACCAAACTTGCCTAGCATACGGGCATTGCACCAGAATGTAGTCGACCGTGTCCTCCTCTTGATCGCAAGTGAAGCATGCATAAGTATTCTCCGCCAGCCCGTGTCTGAATCGACGATCTAGCCTGTACCTGAGCGCCAACCAGCCGAAGATTTTACATTTGAGCGGAGCATATGATTTCTAGACCGGAGAATGCATGGTGAAGACCGTCCCTCCTTGGCACAACATCTTGTAGGTGTCTTTTCCAAAATAGCAGCCAGATGTTGCTGAAAGGATCGTATGCCGCACCTAGAGGGGGGGGGGGTGAATAGGTGCTACCCAATTTTTAGTTCTTTTTCAATTTAGGCTTGACACAAAGGTAAATTCTCTAGATATGCAACTAAGTGAATTTACCTATATGACAAGGTAACCAACTACACAAGATATAGCTACACAATATAAGAGATAGAATAGGATAGAGGTAACCGAGAGTGGAGCACGCGATGACACGGAGATGATTCCCGTAGTTCCCTTCCTTTGCAAGAAGGTACGTCTACGTTTGGAGGAGTGTGGTTGCTACGAAAGCCAAACCAACAGCCACGAAGGCTTCACTCGGATCTCCCGTGAGCAACGCCACGAAGGCCTAGCCCACTTCCACTAAGGGATTTCCTCGAGGCGGAAACCGGGCCTTTACAAGGTTCTTGGGGCACACATCCACAACCGAATTGGAGGCTCCCAAATCTGTTACAACACAACAATCAACAACAATACATCAACACAAATCAACTAGGGATCCAAAGAGGAACACTAGCAAGGGGGCCCTCAACAAAATGAGGGGGAAATGCAAATTGCTTCGGTGAAGTTGTAGATCGGGGTCTTCTCCTTCGATTCTCCAAAGCACAAGGGATTTGGGTGGTTGAGGGAGGAGATCCGATGGATTTGGTGTTCTTGGTGGCTCAACAATGGTGTTTTGCTTTTTGGGGAAGAGGTGAGCAACTGAGCCAATTGGAGAAGAAGACTATAAGTAGTCGGTGGAGATCCTGCCGATCCTGCCGTTGGAGAGAGGTGGCCGGTAGTACCGGCCAGGTTGGGCCGGTACTACCGCTCCTAGGCGAGCGGCGCGGCCAACCGGAGCGAGCCACGTGGCCGAGAGGGGCCTGGAGCGCGCGGGCCGGGAGGGGAGGCCGGAGCCTCCGGCCGGGGTACCGGCCAAGGTACCGCCGGGGCTCCAACCACCCTGGACATGTACTGAGCCGCTTGGGCATCTTCCGGTACCACGGGCAGTACCTAGCCCAGAGGCTCCGGCCGCTGCGTGGCCGGTGGTACCGCCCGCACCACCGCCGGCGACCACCCCTCCTCTCCTTTCTTCTTCTTTCCTTTTCTTTCTTCATTTCTTCTCTTTCTTCATTTCTTCCTCTTTTCTTCTTTGTTCTTCTATTCTTTCTTCTAAAAGGATTCTCTCAAGGATAGCATAGCATATCTTCAAAATCTCTTCAACTTTTGGGCATACCGATCAACGCTACAACATACAAATCTTATATAACAAAATGATCATATAAAATTATTGTCATCAACACCAAAACCACAAATAAAAGATATATGTCCTTTCAGTTGCCCCTGTCCACGAGAAGGCATTGGGGACTACCTCGTCTCGCTTCACTAGGTTGATCTCCTGCCAAAGCCGA
Organism: Lolium rigidum; assembly: GCF_022539505.1. Classification (NCBI taxonomy): domain Eukaryota; kingdom Viridiplantae; phylum Streptophyta; class Magnoliopsida; order Poales; family Poaceae; genus Lolium; species Lolium rigidum. The sequence goes on from NW_025900146.1 coordinate 275,753, forward strand.
AGACATTGCACGCAGCCCTCCACCGTCAAGGTACCTGAAATGTCTGACAGCCAATTGTTGTCCAACAGAGCATCCGCTACTAGACTTCTCCTCTTTTTCGAGTAGGGACCAGGGCAAACAGCTCAGGCGCGATGTTCTCCACACTTCTGCCATTGATCCATCTATCGGTCCAAAAGAGGACCCTCCTACCGTCGCCCACCGAAATTTGAGTCAAGCTCTGGAACACCGCTCTCGCCCCGTCGTCCTGCATCATTCGAACCCCCTGCGAGGGTCTGTTTGGATCCGTGCGCTGTAACCACTCCCATCTGGCATGGAGGGCAAGACCTTGGAGTCTCAAATCCTTGACGCCAAGCCCCCCCAAAACGAACCGGCTTGCAAACCGCCTCCCAGGCAACTAAACATTGACCACCGTGCACTTGTTTTTTGCCTGCCCAAAAGAAAGCCCTAAGACACTTGTTTACTTCCTCCAAGAACCAAGCGGGAGCGTCAGCCACAATGAACTGGTGGATTGGTCTTGCAGTCATCACCGACTTGATCAAAATTAAGCGGCTTGCCCTGACGATCATGCCTCTCTGCCATGAAGGGATAAACTGCACTACTTTCTCCAAAAGGGGCTGCCATTCATCTCGAGTTAGGGGCCTCAAAGCGAGTTGCAAGCCCAAGTACTTGATGGGGAAGTTTGTAATTTGGCAACCCAAGCCCAAACGAACTCGATCCTCCTCCAAAGTTGTGCTCCTGATCAAAGTGGCTGTGGTCTTGCAATACTTGACGTGCACCCGACGCCTCCCCAAACATCTCAAGGATGGATTTAATGGCTGCAATCTCGGACACCTCCGGCTTGAAGAGGAGGTCGACATCTTCCGCATAGATGGAAACTCGCTGCAGTGGGGAGGCTTGTTTCCGTTTTCATATCACACAACTCGACAAGGTCCGGCTTCTTGTTTATTTTGAGATGCCGGCTTAACTTTTGAGGATTCATTTTGAAACTCAGCTCTCTGCTGAATATGAAATAGATTTCAGGTCCTATCGTGATGCCGGTAACCACGATACGAAACCTATCTCCTAACACAATAGAGATTTCTTTTTCTAGATGTTGACATTTTGTCCTAAATATTTAGTTAAATTTTATAAAGTCTAACCACCGACTAAATCCAAAAACTTGAGGTAATTGTAAATGGAGCAAGTACCTCCCTCCATCTTATACAACATGTCTCAAATTAAGTTCAAAAAAAAAAGAACATGTCTCAAATTTGTCTAAATTTACACTTACGCTAGTAGCTCGTCTTCAGTTTTTCATGTAAGAAATCCACTGTCCTCCACTTCTTTCATTCTTTTCGACGAACCACGGTCGTCCATTTTGACGGAGGCGACGCGCGCGGCAATCCACGGAAGGAATCTGAGATCCGTTCCAAGGGGCGGCTGCTCCCTGTTTCGCCGTCTCCTAGGCCAAACTCTGGCGCCCAGACGGAAGTGGAAACCTACATAGTCAAAACGCCGAAATCCTCTCACAACGGAAGCACAGACAAGCAAGCAAGCAACCGTGTCGAGGTAGTGCTAACTTTTCCCTGCACCAATTGACCAATGCCTTGTTTATTCGAGCCATCCCATCAGCCATGCATCTCCAACAGTGACGGCACTCTCCGCACTGTGCAGCCGGCGTCCCAGGAGGAGCTGGTGTAGCTTTGCTGCCTTGTTGTGCTCGTAGCATTTACCAGTCTGGCTCCTATTAAAAGGGTTCCGTGTCTTTCAGTACTCGGCTGCCCTTCCATCGGATTCCAGGTCGCCCATACGGTAGTACAAACACTGTTAACTCGATCAGTGTACCTACAAAATCACCTCGGCCGCGCGTCAAAATTCGAAAACCAGGTTATTTCTTCAATTTCCCGTCTCCTACCAGCGCATTTTTACCGACGCCTCGTAGCGACCAAACGGTGATTTGGGGCCCGGCGGTGTAGGAGCCAGACTGGTAGACGCCTCGTAGCGACCCAATGGTGATTTGGGGCCAGTGTTGATTTTCAGACTCACAACGAGGCACCACTAAAAAATAGCCGGAGGGTTTTCGAGTCCAATAAAATAGCTGGCAACCCCGCGTCGGTCCCTTCGCATGGGTGCCGAACGGATGCGCCAGCACCTCACACCACGTAGGATTCGGCATGTTCGAACCCCGCGGCATTTGCCAGGGGAGGGCTCCATCATGTAGCCGAGCTGGGCTAGCATGGCATCCACGTTGCGGCCCCTCCACCAGTCTCGGCGGCCAAATCGGTTATAGGGGCCGCCGTACGGGCCGATGGTGGCGTCGAGGGCCTCCTCGCTCTCCGCCACGAAGAGAGGCTACTAGAGTTGGCTGTCGACGGCGCAACTCGGGTCCGCCCGCGCATCCGACGCGAGCTTGTTGCGCCTCCAACGCACGTAGTCATCATAGACTTGGTCGTCCGACACTGATAACACGATGTACATGGGGAAATAGCCGAACCAGCACATGATTGAACTCTTTCCCCATGTACAATTAGGCGCCTCTCCGACAATATATACCAAGCTCCTGTAAGCACTAATTTTGCTAGGCCAAGGCCACTTAGCAGCTTTAATTTGGTCGATCATTAGAAAGGATTAATTGTTGTAGCCCGACCAAACTCGATGTGTCTGCATTTTCTACACCTTCAACCTCCGTGTCGAAACCAAAATGATTCCAAATTTCTTTTGCTCTCGTGCATGTGAATATGACATGCCTATTATCTTCAAAAGCTTCGTTACATATTGGGCATCCACGGAGTTCACCAATATGACGATTTTCCAATACACCAAGGAAAGGAATAATCCCATGGACAACCCTCCATCAATTTTTTTTTCTTTGCAGGGGTATTCAATTTCTAGAGTTTTTTCCACACGGATACATTGGACCCTTCTACTTCTTCTATTGTTCTTAGTCTCTTCCAAAATGATGATCCCACTGCATATGATAAGCAAACCATACAGAAAAATACCTGTCTTGGTATAATGCCATGCCACAAAATCTCCCGTTCCTTTTGGTGCCATGGCAATTTGAAGAATCCAATCTGCATCGACTGCCCAAAATAGTTCTCTGATCATAGTCTCATACCAACATCCCGTCGTTGGGTCAACTAGCTCACAAACCTTAGTCACAAGAGTATTAACCCTAGGCGTCGTAATCTTGCGACGGTGACTTGAAGGGATCCATGGATCATCCGATATATTGTTTTGTGTCCCATCACCAGCTCTCCATATGCACCCACTTTAAAACATCTCACCTCTGCCAAAACACTTTGCCACGTGAATGAACTTCCACTCATTTAGGTTGCATTAAGAAGGTTCCCACCAGGATAATATTTAGATGTCATTACTCAGGCACAGAGTGATTATGGTTCAGCCATTAGGCAGTACCACTGTTTTGCTAACATTGCTAGAATGAACACATGAAAATCACGGAAAATCCCATAATTTCCACCATGCTTTCCAGTGGATCTTCTTACGGTCAGTATCATGACCCCACCAATATTTTGCAATCGCAACCTTCATTCCTTTACAAATGCTTTTTGGAACTTGGCATACCACCGTCATTGGGATAGCTTGTGCGATCGCCTTAAGGAATGTCCCATTCCCACCCATTGATAGCGTCTTCTCTTTCCAACCTAAAATTATCTTCTAAATTTATCAACCAAATGCCAAAATACACACGTGGTTTTATCCGCTCCAATCATTGCCGGTGAGTCAAGGTATCCATCATTTAACGATTCAGTTAAGATATCTAGCCTCTGGCACACCTCAACCGTTGTTTACCTCTGTATTCTCTTGCAACATGGGCTCCAACCGAGAAAAATATCATAGACCCTTTGATCGCTATGCGATTAATGCTTATGGTGAGTTTCAACATTGAGTTACAATATGGACTGCAACTAATATTGGACGGCATCGACTTAGAGCATCTCTAGCAGATCCCGTAAAAGTGCAAACCAAAAAACTCGAATTCAGTATTTCGAAAACGTGTTTACGGGTCGCAAAACGCTGGCGCAGAACAGACCCCGTAAACTAAAACCGAAAAACGGAATATTCGAAAAATCATCATCTTCTTCGCAAGAACTATCTGCGATGCTGCCTAGATATCCCCACGCGGCCGCTGCCTGCGCCCCTGTTGCCGCCACGAGGTTGGGAATCAAGCGAGGACGATCGCGCACAGGGTAGAGCCGAGCGCGGGAGGAGCCGATTGGACGCAGGACCAGGCAGCGCGGCCGGACGCGGCCGCGTGATGCTGCTGCGAGTTGCTGCACATGCAACCAGGCCACTGCCGCACGCCTGCTTCTAGCTGCTAGCTTGTGTGGAGCTAGGAGGTGCTAGCTGCTGTTCGGCCGCTCCTAGCTGCTGTTCCGGCCGCTGCGTGGAGCTTTGCCGTTGCTAGATGCTGGCCGCTGCTGCCCGCCACCGCCTTGCGCTATGGTTTGCCGTGCCCGGCCACCGGCCATCCCGCCTGCAGCCGTGAGCTTAGTCTGGTCGCACAATTTTAGCAAAGCAGTTAGAAATCGGTGGCTGTAGACGGTTGTACGAACGGCGGTGCTGAAGAATTCCGTTCAGTTTTGGACCTGTAAACCGCCCTTCGGTCTTATTAGTAGGGGTCGAGTGTGAAGTTTTTTGGGGCCCTGAGAAAAAATTTCGGACCAGGCAGCGAGTTCAGTCTCTGTTCTGCGCCACTTTCGAACCGAAACCGTAAATCAATCGGAAAAATACGGTTCCGACGAGTTTTACAGGCTCTGTCAGATATGCTCTTAATTCTCGATCGACAATTAGTAGCTCCCGTTTGTATTTCTACATGTGACCTTACAAGCTCTAGGAAGGATCCCAACAACGAAATTTCTCATCTACAGGCTACAGCGACCGGCTGGAAGTGGCGCGGAAAGGAGCGATCACGTACACTCGAATCAACAGCGCTTGACCAAAAGGCAGGCAGGCAGGTAGCACAGGATCATGCGGATCACAGGACGTGGGGGAGCAAAGCAGACGTGACAGTCCCCACCTGCCTGATAGCAACTGCCGATTTTTAGGTTCAGGTATTAATACCCCTGTCTCTCTCCCTGTCACAAGGTTCCAAAGAGCGTCGAGCCGCTCTGGTCGTCAGGTCAACAGCTGATCGGTCTGCGCCGCGGTACACTGCTCGCCCCTGCAAAGCTGCCCGATCGCACCAAATTTTTCTCCAGTTTTGGCCCTACTCTCTTTTCTAAAATTACTGTAGAAGGAGAGCCGGATGATCATCGATCTGATCAGTCGGCATCCATGTTCAGAAGATAAGGGGAATTGCGAAAGGAACTTGCCACGACACGTCCCTCTCCGTCCGCCCTGTAAACGCAACATAGTTCTTGCCTTCTTGGTGGGCATCGCGTGGAAGGACAAAACTCTCTTAATACTATACGATATAATTGCCGGAGAGGATTATTACAAGCATATAATCAGGCATCGAAAAAGGGCGTGGCGGAAATGTTACTTATCCGGCCGGTTGTGGCGTGGCCGGCGATGTTTAGCTCCTCGCCAAAGATCCTTTGTATGCTTGTACCTTAAGATAAGCACGATGCTACTTTTTCCCTCTGCAGAAACCATTGTTTATTGGCAGGAGCACAGATGATAGATCGGAGCTTTTTGAGTAGTGATCCGAAACATTCTGACGATGGCGACGCTTTTGCGAACCGGCCAAACTGCCAAAGGGGGACGCGCCTTGCTGGTTCCGATCTTCAGATTCGCCGGGCGCTTGCTTTTCCTGGAGTACTACTTTTGGGGTAGCAAGCAAAGAGCGCTGCTGTAACTTTTACTAGAAAAGCGCACGCAGCCGTATCATCTTGTGCTTGTGCGTCCATCTTCTTCGATCGCTCCGTTGTTTTGTGATGCTCCTGATTGCCCAAGCCCGAAAATAATCTTGGAACCATTTGTTTTCACTGCACTGAAATCAACTTCAGCACGGAGTACCTTGAATGGACAATTTTTTTTTTTTGAGGAATCCTTGAATGGACAATGACACTGCAATCATTCGTTTTTTTAAAATAATTCCATGCCTTTTCTTTTGAATCATTCGCGTGAAGAGGCACTAAATTCTATCTCGGCTGTCTGAGCCTCTGCTATGTACTTGATGACGCATTGAGTCTTAATAAAGTGCTTGCTTTACCCAAAAGAACAGGGATTCATACTTGCTGAGTACCACTAAATTCTATCTCGGCTGCCGTTCAGGCTGCTCTGAGCCTCTGTTATGTACTTGATGCTGCATTAAGTCTTAATAAAGTGCTTGCTTTACCCAAAAAAAAACAGGGATTCACGCTTCCTGAGAACTACTACTAGCATAGTACGTACAATCCATCATCACGAGTTAAGATCCTCGAACGGCCACCAGTCTCATCTCACCTCACCTACGGCTCTACCCTCCCTGCCTTGAAACAAACTGCATTCCAAAGCTTCAGCTTGCGATTTCAGAAGTCATGCACCACCTCTTTGTCTCCATGGTACTCTACACACTGCACAGCGTATTCCAGCTCGCCATCGTTCCTCCTCAGCTCGCGTCTGATGAACCGATTACCCTCAAAATGGTAGCTGCAATCATCACCGTCAGGACACAAAGCTAGCAATCTTCCCCGCTCATCTTTCCGGCACCTTTCCCACCAGTTTTCCTGTGTGTCTGAGCCTCCACGGCATACTGCTTTTGCAGCTCCTGGAGCCTCTCCAGGAGTTCCCGGAACGACGGGCGGCATTGCGGGTCACTGCTCACAGAAAGGATAACCTTTTAGCAGCGTTGTGAATCAGTTTTTTTTGAGGAAACTAGCAATGCGCAAAAATGTGACGTACCTGTCCCAACAACTCTCGATGATCGATGCCCACTCAGGGTCGGTGTCGCTCGGAATTTCCAGCCTTTGATCCATGAAACCCACAGCCCCGATAACCTGTCACATAAGGATCACAATGTAGAGATTTCCCATGTTCTAATGTGTTTGTGTACAAGATATTGAGCTTTCTTAAACTGTAATGGCAATGATTTTAGTGCTTGGTAAAGATTCACCATTCAACAATAAGCTAGTATTTTCCAAAGGAATCCTGGCCCTAATGGTTAAAAGGGAAAATGACACCCTTAGGCTTAGCCAGAGTACACACTCGGCAATTCTTTAACAGAAAAACCAACCCCTGACAAAAGCATCTGAATTCTAATTTTTTCAGGCAGACTGAAAGGAGAATGAAAGAAATAATGAAGCAAGGACACGTTAAGTTGTTATTATTCGCTGGTAGTATGTAAGGATTGTAATACAGATTGAGCTGGCAGTCTGGCACCCTTTATCAACCTGCTCTAGAAAAGAAAGTTGCCTCCGAATATTGATGAAAGAAAATCAGAATATTACCTACCTAACCGACATGCGTATACATAGCGAAAACGCACCTGCATTGGATTGAGAGTATTCCATGGTATCTTGTGAGTAGCAATCTCCCATAGGACCACTCCAAAGCTGTATACATCAGACCTATGGTTTAACAAAAAGGAAGGAATGAGTAACCAGCTGTAGGTATATTAGCAGGTGGCAAGAACATCGGTTATTAAATGTTATAAAAATGTTCATGTTGAGCTTACTTTTCGTTTGAAGGTTCACTGCGTAGAACCTCTGGAGCCATCCACTGTGGCTGGATATGGAAGCTAAGCTATCAGATGTTTAGTAAATAAATAGAGAATTGGTACAGGGTTAAAGTCTAAGACACCCTAGCTAGTCTGGAGAAACCATGTCAAAAGGTCAAGTTTGCTTGTACTTACTGTTCCTTTTCCACTTTTTGTTGTCAAAAATGTTTCGAGTTTGAGACGCGAAAGACCAAAGTCTGCAACCTAATTGAACCAAGTAGGGTTTAGCTTATGACGTGTTTGGAAGTCCTCAGCCAAACAAGTGTTTTACAGAAAGGAGAGCAGAAAACATAAAGTGTGAAACAGAAACTTTCGTAGTTACCTTTACAGTCCAGTTCTTATCAACCAACATGTTTGACGATTTTAAATCACGGTGCACAACAGTGGGGATGGAACTGTGAAGATAATTCATGCCCCTTGCCTGGAACAATATAATTATGTTTGTAAAAATCCATGTGGCAGTGAAAGCTTCCATGCGGCCAAGATATGTACTTGTCGAACAAAATACTAACATGAATCACTATTGGCATTTGATGACAGAATCCTCAGTTATGTCATAGTAAAATAATGTGACACTTTTATCAAAGGGATTTCTCCCAAGTTTCATAAAGGAGATGGAAGGTAAATGATATTATCTCTTTTCTTCTTATATCGTACCACAACTGAAGCTACAGATATGGCTTAATTTACATGAAATTTAACTCCGCTTCCACACAGTTGCCAAAAGAAATTAGAGAATAAATTATGTATCTGCAAAAAATGTCTCTTAAGATATGCAAGTGAAGAATGTTAATCTAGTTTTTCTGCTACAATATGTTCATTTCTCAAAAGCTTCACAGGATGCATTTGGCAAGACTTCCTGAACCTGCTGTGGAGAGAAAATACACTCACGATGTCTATAGCCATGTTAACTCTCCGTCTTGGATCCAGCTTGCCATTGTTCTTTTGAAGCAACCGAAACAAACTCCCTCTGCATTACGGGACTCAGTAAAGTGTTACACAGAGGAACTATAACAAATTGACCTCTTCAGAGATTCTACAGTAAATAATTACAGAAGAATATCAAAACTAAATTTTCAGTAGCCAGAATGATTCATAACCCAGGGAAAACAAAGAGCACTGCACCTAGTACAAAAGCAGTGCATGGTAAGTCAGCAATCGCTGGGAATTGGTTTTAGTATCAAATGAAAAGGACCGTCAGTACTAGCAGCCAAACTTTTTTTGTTAAGAGAAAAGTAAGTATAATATCCCAGTCGTTGGTTATACAAGTAACAGAACTCACACCTTGATCCATAAAAAGTGTTTTTACATAATGACTATCACAGGTAAGAGTTTCATGTGAACTTGCAGCATCAGTGCAACACAATGGAAAAAGACCGATGTGGTCAGCTCTAACTGGTCATCATGCATAAAATTTTCATCTACCACAAGTAACAAAAATTGGATTGTATTTTCTTTTCGAGAAAACTCAAAGGACCTTTGCGTTTCATTTCATTGAAAAGATAGAGTTTGGTTTACATCCTCCTAGGAGGTGGATTACATAGTTTAGTTCATACATCAGTGCACATCCCAAGTGGATGGCAGGACTGCTTGTAGCCCTTGGGCACCAGCTTTTGCCCAACAGTTGACCTCCTCTTTGATCTTTGACAGCAGGAATGGGATTGATGGCTGGGCGCCCAACACCTGGATTGTATATTCTTATACTTCCCATTGGCTATTCCAGTTACACGCAGAAGCACCTAACACCTCAGCTGACACCTTGTGTTTTTTTTTTCAAGTTCATTGGCGTGGAAAGACCAATACAAGTGGCATGTGTCTACGAGATATTTCTCTTATTTATCTATCTGTGAAGCCTTCTAAGCATGTTTCTCTGCAAAGTAAAGACCTACATACAAACTTCACGTGGATTACATAATCACAACTTGAAAAAAGGCCAAGAAGCTAAAACTCAATCAAGTTTTCTGCCCACTGGTTTATGACCAAAGTTTGGATGGTGGACTTCTCGAGAGAAACAATTCTGATATACGAGTCAAGTGACAAAAGAAAACTATGGGAGGCAACCATGTAGAGTTGAAGAAAAGTCAACAGAGACTATCTTTTCAACCCCAGCTCACTATCGAGCAGTGACCAATAAGAACCACACAGTTACTACTTACATTTCGAACCTGGGAATGGACTATTGACAACTCCTTGGTATGGATTCTGTTAGAATTGGCGTCGAATATGTGTATATGGCTACAAATGGACTTGCAATATATGGAGGGTTCGGTGTTGGATTCGAACACATGTAATTCAGGCCTGTTATGTAAAAATACCACGGGGTAGCAAAAATAGACAAGACAAAGTTGGTAGACTAGATGAGATGCTTCTAATGGCCCCACAAGGCCTTCGTCGATTGTACTATGTTGATTTAGTACACGGAGATTAGTGCCCGTGGTCATGCCCCGGGGATATAGACATTGATTCTCCCCATCTACTTTCTGCAATGGTATAATCACGTAAATTCTAACAAATACTCCTATTGTTTCTATGGGCCCAGGTAAAAAAACTGCATAGTCTTTGTCTTGCACCAAGTAACGGAAAAATAAAATAACAACCATATAAGAACCATGTGGGAGATTTATAGCTTACCGTGGGAGAAATTCGGTAACAATGCAAAGTCGCCGCTGTGATGCAACTGCACCCATGAAAAGTATTATATTGGGATGCCTCAGTTTCTTCATCAATGATACCTACAAAATTAATGGATACAAATATGGTCATGAGCACAATCTATGAAAAAGGAATCACAAGAACAGGATTGATAAAGCTATCAATGTATTGCTAATTGATATAGCCTTAAAAGACATCAAGAAGTGTAGATTTCTCAGCACTGCGATTTCTTCATATTTGCTCACATTGATTACAACAACATAGAATAACGAAAATAACAAATATGGGTTCAGCGAACGTCAGAGTCCAACTGCAATCTGGAATTAGTTTCTGTACTGGAGTATATCTGACTCAAATCATATATTAGATATAATGCAGTTCAATTGACATAATCCTCAATCTCATAAGCAGTCGAGGGTCAACAGAAATTGCATTTATGTTTAGATACCCACCTCTTGTCTGAAGGTATTTATCATTTCTTCTGAATATTCCTGCCCGGAGAACAATTTAACTGCCACATCCTACAAAGACAGAGATAAGTATTGAGAATTTATTGTTAAGACGTTAAGCTTCATACATAATCACGCAACTGAACATACATACCGAACCATACCACAAAGCATGATACACTGTTCCGCAAGAACCTGCATGAATCAAACACGAAAATAGCATAAATGAGTGGTCTCTGTTTTAGAGAGGCGGACAATGCCAAACTGCATAGTGCCTACACCAGCTTAAGAATAGACATTTTCTAACTATCGATATTTGAGTATCTACATAAACTTTTGGTAATGAACAAATACGGCCATAACCATACGCACAAAAATGCCATCACCGTTGTGACACGGAATTGACACTTGCGGCTTACGAGCTGACAATAGGCACTCCTGCCACCAGGACCATGTACAATCAGGAAAATAACTGAAATTGTTTTGACTACTGAAGATAAGAAGAAATAGAACTGATTTGGGTTAAGCCAAAAATGAGCAGATAAGCTATTATTCAAGAGACATGCAAAGTGAGGAATTACTGACAAAGAACTGATTTAGATTATCCTAAAGATAACAAGAGCATGGTAAGGTATTAGTGAGAACAAACTGCTTAAGCGGTTCTTAAAAGTACAAACTGTGGCTATGTCTATGCCAAAATCTTGTACAAGATGTTAACAAGAGATGTCAGTGTTTACATGTCCAGACAGATGGAGTGACTACAAAGGGAGAAGTAACTACCTTGACCTATTTGTTGTCCAATTACTAGGTCTTCCCAGAGAATCTCATAATCCAAGCAGTCTGCTTCGTAATCTAATCTCTCGATAGGACTGCCATTTGAACTCGTGCTGCTCATACTACTTGTACTATTATTGTTGAAAGTCCACCAGGAACCTGAGACCTCATATTTGCTTGTCTGCGCATATTCAGTATCTTGACACTCTGGAACTGTGATAGGCTCTGGAACTCTCTGATGAATCCGGTCATTTTCTTGCTTATCATGCAAAGGTGCTGAGGTCATGTTATTCTTTCCAGAACCGCCATCAGTTTCACGCCCTTTCCAAGGCCACGACATCCCCTTCTTGGACAGTAATCCCTCAGCCTTTGAACTAAACATTTTGTGAAACCCTACTTTTCCTTCTCCTGAATCATCACTAGTTTTGCTTGATTTCCCAGGAGATTTCTCTTCGGCAACAAACACACCAGGACGTACATCCCCATTTGGGGTACTTGCTTCACTTGATGTCAGTTCAGCCCTGACCTCATGTTCAGAATCATGGTCCTCCCAGCCGCTACCGTACTGTATGTTGCAATTCTGTCCTGTCCTTACCCTAGAACGAACTTTACTTGTAACCTTGGTGGCCTGTGTTGTTATTCAAAAATCAGGAAGATAATACACTGGGAAAGAAATTATGAATAAATATCAGAAAGAGAAACTTTCATTTAAACTGAACATTGTAATCCTTTCTTCTGTTTGCTCAGAAACGCGACTTACAAAAGTTGTTATCTTGGAGGTGATAGTAGATTGAAGAGGTTGCTGCGAGTCAAAAGAACCTCTGTTTTGCGAACCACTTTTAGGCCGGTTGTTAACATGAAAATTGGGCTTTGCTGAACTTTCAAAGGATTGCCCTGTGGCTGAAGGACTAAATACCTCTTGTAATGTCCGTACATCAAGAGAGAGACATATAAGGCCAATCAAGCTACCATCGTCATCATATAAAGGTGTGTTGTTGACAACAATAAAGAACCTCTCTCCTGACTTGTTTTTAACAGGAAACTTTCCTCTAAAACACTTGCCCATAAATATGTTCTGGATAACGATATTTGCTGCATCAAAGTCAGTAGGATGAACAATCAATTCAACGGCATCTTGGCCGATCGCTTCTGATGCAGAATAGCCAAACATATGCTCGGCATACCGGTTCCTAGTTTACAGTCAAAGGTAAGAGTTTGGTAAAAAGAAGTGTCCATAGGATCAAACAGAGTCAGGTGTGTGAAGAAAGAAATGCAAATTACATAGAGAATCTGGCATGCCTCTTGAGCCAAGTTCACCAGTTGAGAGCATGGGATCTGCACTAATTACGTGCATCAAAATATGCTATGTATTTGAGTAATCTTTGCTCATTTTTTCAGAGTCAAGTTTGCTTACCAAAACTAGAATAAAATATATTCTTGAATAATAGGTGCAATCACGCAAAATAATTACTCCAGTGTCTTATACAAGAACCATGTTCAGATTTTATCACTATATCTTGAACTAACCAGACCTACCTAAGTTACCCTAAGTTGACAATAAGCTGGTTACCCTAAGTTGTCATCCATTAGCCTGAATTCAGCAACTGTTTTCCTCCCAACAAACCCAATAGTTTCCTCTGACACATAAAACCGATGCACACGGGACCAGTCCAATACGAAACCTACGGGAAAAGCCATCACGCTCCTCGAACAGCATGTGGGACTCGATCGTCCAACAAGACTAAGTTTAGAGCTAACGTTTTGGTGTCCAGCAAGACAATAGTAGGAAAGATCACGCAACTAAGTATCCAAAGCCACCACATCTTACACTTGAAACAGATGTGCATAACACAAGTTCAGCATTTCATCAAACACCTGGTGAACAATGACCATACACGACTGGACCAAGATATGCGCAAGGAAGCTCACCAGTAGAGGAGCTTCCCGTCAGGCGCGATGATGTGCACGGCCTGGCCCAGCGACTGCAGTATCCAGTGGCAGTGCCTGTCGGACAGCCTGGCGGCGCGGTGCAGCAGCCGCGACGAAAAAGACGGGTGCGGGAACGCGGCGATGGCACGCCGCGACGACGAGGGCGGGAACGCGGGGGGCGGGCAGCGGCGGCGGCGTGCCGTCGGGCGTGCGCACCCGCGGCGCTCCGCCTCCGGCGGCGCGAGCCTGCCTATCTCCCGCTCGAGCTCCGCCTGCCCCTCCTCCAGCGCCCGTAGCTTCTTCAGGAGCTCCTCGGCTTCCATCGCCGGCGGAGGTTCCACCGTTACGCAGTTGTGTTTCTTGGGTGAGCAACGGAACAGGCCGCGGGAAAAAGATCCTCGCTGAGGCCAACAACGATTTCGCTCATGCGTGACATCAGATGGAGACGGATGGTGAGCTGTGCTCTGCCCATCCCTCACTGTCTGCTTGCTCCACTAGCTGCCTCCTCCATGGAAAGTTGGAAGCTCAAACTGAATTCTCCTCTTCTCATCGCCTCCTTCACGTGAACAGATCAAGTTGTGCGCTTGATCCCACTTCCCAATGAAATGTCCTTTTGTTCTTACTCAAACTCAGCCGGGTCAACTCAGATAATGGGGCTAATTCAGACCATGCCTAACACCATGATTGAATTTTTTTAAGTGTAAATTCCCTTTTGATCGGACAAGGCATTTCTGAATCCGGGTGTGATGCTTTTGGTTGCATAAACAAATCTGAATTTTTTTGTACAATGAATATGAGCAAGCGTTCTAATTGCGCACTAAAAATCTTCTAAAAAGACATGCCTAGTGGTCTGTGCAAAAAAGATAAAGGAAACTGCTGGGCGTCCCCCGGGGATCTGATTTCCCAGCCCCCGGGTCGCCAGCCGTTGGATGGAACAACCTCCACCGTACGATCTGGTCGGAATTAAGACATCGTCCCGCTTTTGCTGCCGGGCAGCAAAAACTTGCGAATTGCAGCAAAACAACTAAAATCAGCTTCCCCGTCGCCAACCTCTCCTCTCGGGCGCCAAGCTCTCCGGCACTGGCGACGGCCGCGCGGCAACCGCCGGAGACAAGCCCCTGCAGCAACCTCCGCCGCGTGATCCATGGCGCATCTGCTCCGATCCGTGCTGTACCCTCCTCCAGGCCATAAGAACCACCTAGTCCCACCGCCAATTGTTGCTTCAAGCTCTGGATCTAACCGGGGTCCTCGCCGGCGAGCTGCGGCGGATACGGCGAACGCCGGAGCGAGGAGAGCCGTTGCAGCAACCCATCCATGGAAGATTCAACAACCCTCCGGTGTTTTTCAACCGGAACCCCGAAGATGACCAACCAGCTGCATCGGTGAGTTCTTCTCTCCGAATCTCCACGAGTTCTCGCTGCTGCAGTTTGCTTCTATGCTGCAAAAAAACTTGTAGACCTAGTAACCGTGTAGCCACGTGCTGAAAATTGCTACACGTGATGGAATTGGCCTTTGTATTAAGAAATATTTGTGCTTCATGCAGCAATGATGCTGCATATAAAATTATTGCTACAAATATAGTGCTGCACATATTCTTCATCATATATAGTTGGTCATTTATGCTTCTCAAAAAAAAGCTCAACAGTAAAATAAAGTGCTGCAGAGGTAGTCTGGATTTTGGACTGCATATTGCTACAGAAAAAGTTGCTTCTAGCTACAAGACTATAACAACAATTCATGTTATGTCGACAGGGGTTTGTTGCCGACAGCATCCTTCAAGGTTTTGACCTCAACAAGCCAGCGCAAACAGAAGGTTATGATGGTGCTGATCAAGATGGGAATGATGCAGCAAAATTTGTTCCTGGACCAAATAGTACAGCAAGTGCAGGTGCTTCCAATGTTGCTCGAAGAAGATGGTGAAGAAATTTGTTCACAGCCTGTGGTTCCATTTGTTGGGATGATGTTCGATGACCTTGAAGTAGCAAAACAAGTATACAATGACTATGCGTGGAAGCTTGGTTTCGGCACACGCATTGGAAACACCAAGTATAGCACAGCACGAGGAGTGCCAAAGGACACAATTCTGAGCAGAGTGTTTGAGTGTGTGCATACTGGTAAACCAGCAGCTGAATGTAAGAATGTTGTTGCGAGAAGCAAAGAAGCTGCTGCAAAAGTAAAAGAAGCTTCTGTCGATATGAGCAACATTGGTGAGCAAAAGTCAAGAAGCAAACAAGCTGGTTCCGAGATGGACGTGAACGAATCAAAGCAGCGTAATATTTTGCTTCGATGTGACCTGTAAAGCACATATGGTTGTTGGGAAGCGGAATGGCCATTGGTCCGTCACTTGTTTTTAAAGAAGATCACACCCACCCAATGGTGAAGCTAGCGGGGAGGCGACGCTACTACGGATCACATAGGAAAGTCCCAGAAGAAGATTTCCAATTCCTACAGACGCTACATAATCAAAACATTACAACCGCTCAGATAATGGGTTGTCTAGGAAGTGTGCATGGTGGCGACCCAAGGACGCTAGGCTACGTGAAGAGAGATGTGTCTAACATAAGGACAATGCTGCGAGAGGAAGTATCACGGCGTGATATGAGCATGGTGATTGAGTACTTTGAACGCAGGAAAGCAGAAAGTCCAAATTTCTTTTATGACACACAAGTTGATTCAAACAATGCTGTCAGAGGATTATTCTGGGTGGATGGAAGGACCAGAGCACTATACCCCAAGTACAAGGACTGTGTTTTCTTCGACACAACCTTTTGCACCAACAAGTATAATCTTCCTTTTGCTCCAATTGTGGGAATAAATAACCACACACATACGATTGTTCTAGGTTGTGCTTTGCTACCGGATGAAACAACGAAACATTTAAGTGGGTATTTGAAAGGTGGATGCTCGCAATGAATCAGATGCACCCAGATCATATAATGACAGACCAGGACCAGGCTATGGCTACTGCAATTGACAAGGTATTTCCAAAATCAGTACACAGATGCTGCTTCTACCATGTGCTGCACCTAGCAAGGAAAAAACTTGGTCCAAATTTGGGAGAAGGCCATCCATTTGCAGATGCATTTTACTCATGCATATATGGAACTGATACTATTGAGGAGTTTGAATTCTGCTGGCAGCATATGCTTGCGAAGCTTCGACATGGCGAGAGAACAACCACCTCAATAATATGTGGAAGAGCAGAAAGACATGGGCACCGGTTTACTTCAGGAAAAGTTTTTTCCCATTCACAAGCACAAGCTGGAAGATCGGAAGGCCTTAACTCATACTTCAAGACATTGGTTCGCCCTAGTGACTCCGTGTGGAATTTCGTGCAGCGAGTATGAGTTGTGCCGGAATTTGATGTTGGATCGTGAAGACAATGCGGGCTTCACAATGGAGACGACGACGACAAAGCTTTGGGGCAGGTGAGACTCTTCCATGCTACACAACACTTATACATTGTCCCCTAATGAATATGTAGCATTGTTTTATTATTACTGGAGCATTTACTAATTACATTTGTGACAAAAACAAAATGCAGTTACAACATTGAAGAACAGGCATTGAAATTTTACACAAGGGAAGTCTTCGACAGGTTCCAAAAAATGGTTCAGAGTTCAACAAGATTTTACCCTATCCATGTAGAGGCGAAGGCTTATGTTTTGATCTTGTTCCAAATCAAGACCTTGATGTGAAAACTTATCGGGTTGCGATTAACCCCGAAGAAGGATTGTACACATGTGGATGCAACATGTTTGAGATGTGTGGTTTAATATGCCCACATATCATTAGGGTGATGGTGCACCTCAATGTGCAGCAAATACCAGGAAGATACATGCTTGAAAGGTGGTCTGCAGCAGCAACAACACATGCCCCTGAACCTGGGACAAATACAATCAGATTTGGTGTCCCGACAAGTAACACACTCAAGTACAACTCACTGTGCAGAAAGATGAACCAGTTGGCATCTGACGCATGCTTCGATGATGATACATATGTTGCTGTATCCCGCATTGTTGACGAAGCAAGCAAAGTTGTTGCTACAATGCTGAAAGCAAAAGGTCAAGTGCAGCAAGAAGGAGAAGGTTATCAGCATAGACAGAGTGAGGACCAGAGACAGCAAAAACCTGAAGCTCCACAGCAACAAACAACAACAGTAGATGGTACTGCAAGTCACCAGGTGAAGAATCCTCCACGTACGAAGCCAAAAGGTCGCCCAAAGATAACGAAAAGCGGAGGAAGACATTGGTCGAGCTGCGGGATGAGGCAAATGAGAAGAGAAGGAAGAAGCAAAGTGAACCTAAAACACCAAAAGAGCCAAAACCAAAGAGGAAGTACAGGAAGAAGAAGTGCCCATTCTGTGGTGATGAAGATCACATATCTGTAAAGGACTGCAAGTACATGAAAATTGCTTTGGCTAGAGAAGATGCAATGCAAGCGGGAGCAGATTTGACGTTATAGATTGCTTCAACGAGGAATTATACATTTAATTCTGAAAAATGTTGAGATATGTTACGGATGCTTACAATTATAGTATACAAAGTTACAAATGTTGATAAAATGTTACGGATGCTACATTGTTGATTTTCTACCCAGGCTGTCTTATATTTATTTTGTAACCTGGATAGTGTAAAATGATACTTGGACAAAAATTGCAGCAACAAACAGATGCGGATGCGAGCACTTTTAGCTTGTGAAAACAACATAATAGATATGAGTTTGCAGCAACAAATTAATTCCAGTCAGGAACATACTATATTTGTCATACTGGGGACACAAAAGGGATCATTTGAATTGACAACTTCTTGATGGTTCAAGCATTGAAGCATTTTATTGTATCATTGTGTTTGCATCATAGTAGAAAATGGAAAAGCTCAACCTAATTGCTTGCAGCATGCATGTTGAAAAATAAAAGGTTAGGTAACATTTGGTTTGAAGCAAAACTTGTTTATT
The DNA here is from genome assembly GCF_022539505.1 of Lolium rigidum. NCBI lineage: Eukaryota > Viridiplantae > Streptophyta > Magnoliopsida > Poales > Poaceae > Lolium > Lolium rigidum. The sequence goes on from NW_025900146.1 coordinate 294,158, forward strand.
ACATTGTCAGGGAGATAAACTCTTTGTGTGAAGCAACACTTAAAAATGACGGAAGTGCATGTACCACAGGTAAATTGACAGCAAAAATATATGAGCATGGTAGCAAAGTGGGTTATGTATTTACAGCAAACAAAATCAACTTATGTAGCAAGTAAAAAGAGAATGATACTGGAAAAGACCATAAAACATGAGAATACTTGTCATACTTAAACTCAAAACATCATCCATATTCCAGAGCCAACATTAAACTTATATCTGGTAGATTGTACTGAGAAAACATAAAAAAGAACTGATCATTCAACTAACAGGTCCAACATATAGAACCATCACCAGAAGCCTAGTTCTACTCCATGTTCCAGTACATGGTTACAGTTACAAAAGGCAGCAACACCATGTGTTTTGAACAAAAAGCTAAACTATCCCTGCTGCAAATCCTCGTTCATTATCACGTCGACATCATCACTCTGGTTATCCCTGTTGTCGATTAGGCTTGCTGCGAGCAACCTTCGAAAATCTGGAACTACATCATTCTCGAAATTTGGCATGACTTTCCCATTGAAGTGCTCCATGTAAAGAATGCTGTAGAATCCACAGTCATATCTGCATCAACCAAAAAAAATGGTGAAAAACAAAGTAAAAAGAGGAAAGAAGCAGAGAAACATTATGACTGTATCATTTAATTGTCAGAAAACAGTGAAGCAAACTTACAAAGTGTCTTGCTGTGGATGGTCGAGTGTGGTTTCCTTGAATTTCCCAAAGTCAACCCATGAAACTTTGGACTCGTTTGCAGTCCGGACGAAGTTGGAGAACTTTGGAAAAAACAAACAGCATGGGATAGTAAGGACAAAAATAGTTGAAGCAAAACATTAAGAAAAAAAGGTGGAAATTGCTACCAAGTTGTTTGCTGCTTTTGCTAAGCTGCTCACACCATTCTCTGGCATCATTGAATCAAAAATGTGAAATTGCTTGCACAGCAAGTTGATGCAGCATACAATCCAGTGATCGGCTTGTACAATGGGCAGGTAAAGCTACATACAAACAGAGAGATAATTTAAGAATGAAGAAGTTATACATGCATGAGAAACCTTGAAATTGCTCACAGAAACAAGAACACACACGAAAAACTCACCATGTCATCTTTCAGAATTTTGAATTTGCTACATGCAATTTTGAACTCTTTCATGACAGAGGCAGGGTCAAAAGTAGAGGTTTCTACAGCAAGCTTTTCCTGTATGTTTGGAAAACAATAAAAGATGATGAAACAAGTGATAACATTGGACAAGCTTGGAAGAGAAAAATGCAATAAATTACTCACCGCAAAGTACGGAGAGAAAGCATATCTCTTGTGATTTCGGGGATTCTTCTCAGCACTTGCTTTTGCTGCATGATTGAACTTCTCTGTCCAAAGTGCCATCACTACGTTGCTCAGATATTGGCGTGGACGAAGAGCTCCAATGAAGGACTTGTACGAGCAAAAGAATCGACCAATCTTCAGAAACTCTTTGCTGCAAGCAATGGAAAACCAACAAACACTTTTATTTCCAAAAGAATGAAGGAAAAAGGGTAAGATGAAACACAAAACCCATGCAGCAAAAAATAAACAAAAATGACACGGAGGACTCACGCCGCTTCATTCTTCTTCTTCCTCTTGAATTTCCGTCCATGTGAAACATATTTGTCGTACTTACGCACAACATCTTGAGAGACCTTAATCTTCTTCAGCTTCGGAGGTGAGAGTTCACCCTTGGCAGCCCTCTTGTACCTAGTTTTCTTTTCAACAGTTTTAGCACCAGTACTAGCATCTTTGGTGACAACATCTGCAGCAACATCTGAAGCAGAAAAACACAGACAAAAACCATTTTATGCTGTGAATTGCAAGTGAGTACTAAGATAAAACATTTAAGCAAAAAGAAGGAATGTAGCAACAATTATTATGTAAAGTAGCCAAAACAGTATACATAATGTAGCAACAAAAAAATGAAAATGCAGCAAATGAACATTTTAAGCTCAAGGAATACCAGAAGGAGAAGGGCTTCTTTCAGCCACAAGAACAGTTGAGCCCACATTTAAAGGAATACCAGCAATCAGACTAAGTTTGCCATCGGCAGCAAAAAGTTTAGCTCTCTTAATAACTGAAACATCTGCACCTAATAAAACTTTCAAAACTTAGTAAACATGAACAATGAAAGATGAAAAAAACTTGCTTAGGCAAAAATGACCTGTGTTTGTAGGATGTTGCGGTGACACGTTCTCGCCCAAGTGATCTTCAGCATCCCTGGATGGTATGGGTGGTGTTGTAGCCTCCATAACTTTAGGCTGCTCAGAAGCTAGTAAAAAATAAAAAAAGAACAGATAGTTAGACGATCAAAAAACTACAATTACAACACATAAAATAAAGCAAATGTGTCGTCAAGCTTACATGTGTCGTCAAGCTTCACTACAGAAGGAACATCAGCAGGCGGAGTAATTTCTTCTGCAGGAATAGTGATTTGATCTTCAGACACAACAACTCCATCTGGATCCTGAGAGAATAGCTCCATTGATGGAGGGTCAGGGGCTCTATTCCAAGCTTCTACAGATATACCCTCCGGTATACGAGCAAATGGTGAGTTTGTAGGTGACATCACGGGGCTGTCAACGAAACCTGTTCACCGACAACATCTCCACCGAGTAGAAGAATCCAACGGAACGGCAGATTGCGGCATATCCACGACGAGTGTGCGTGAGTCCATGACAGCAGCCCTTGCTTCGACAACAAACTCGTCGTTGTCTGTTTCTTCAGAATCAGCTGCCGGGATTTCTTCATCATCATGATTGGAAGTACCTTCATCATCATGTCTGTCAGCACCGTCCACATTTTCATCTTCAACTCCACCTACGTTTGGGAAATGCACACTAGGACCATCACCTTCTTTCTTTGCTGTATCTATGTCAATAAGCAAAGCTGCCATGCGCTGCGAATGCATTTGCTTCAAACCAACACCAAAATTCTTGAGAGTGGTGTCAAGATCACGACCATAAATAGACCTGTGTTTCTCATACAGATGCTTGTAAGCAGTTGGAACCTGTCGACAGATACATAGCACATACATCAGGAAGAAAAAATGGAGGTGATACAGCTAATAAAATACTAATGAAGCAGTATAAAAGAGCAATTGTTGCATTCATTATAAAAACTGGGGATTTTGAGATGAAAACATGGTAGCACATACCATTAACTGTAGTAGCAACATTGTTAAAATAAAGTAGCAAAAAATATATAACATGTTAGCAAAAAGTATTGGTTTGCTACATAAATGCTAATGAAGCTGGAGGTTTTCAGATGATACCATGGTAGCACATAACAGTAACTATAGTAGCAACATTGTTAAATGTAAAGTAGCAAGACAATATAAAAAATGCAGCAATTACATGAAAAATAATAGAGGAAAAAGGCTGAAAACAATGTACTATACCTCAAGATCCTGACTAGTAGGAAACACAAGCCATTCATTGAGCGAGGCAGATGGGTTCACTTCGGATTCTTCAACGAGGCTGCTCGACGGGCTCCTCAACATGATGACGGTTGGGAAAAGCAGCAACTCCATAAGGAGTGTTTGACAGTTCAAGAAACTACACAACAAAAAAGAGAAGAAAATAAGGATCTTATAGAAAAAACTACAAAAAAACCAAGCGGTGCTATGAGTAACTCACCGGACGCCTTCCAAAAACAGTCTTATTATTCAGGATCTTCCTATCAGCATCATTTTGGACAACAAACTTGAAATCACTACTGGTCACAAAACATACTCTAGGAATTGAGTAGTTAATGACATGTTGGTTTGGTGGAAAATCAAGGTGATCCATGTAGACAACCTGTCAAAGAAAGGATGGAAGCATAAACAAATTCAGTTACAGTAGCGAAGATTAAAACATGAAAAATAGCAAAAAAGCAAAAAACAAAACAGAGCATGGGGTAAGTTCAACAACGTACAGCTAGAAGGGCGAACGGTCCAGTGATCCAAAACTCATTTTTCCTAGCATTTCCTGGTACCACTACCTCTGCTGTCTTGCTATTGATTTTTGTAACCTCCTGCATTGCTAACTCAAGCAAGTGTTCATCCCATGCAAACTCGTGAGTCCTCCGAGGGTCCAACATACAGTCCAAATAGTCAAGGCTAATCAGATTTGCGCTACCGGGGGCAATAACCGTAGCCAAACATATAAGATCCCATGTTCGATAATGGTGAGGTCATCCGTAACATCACAAGCCTTGAGCAATTTAACGGCATGCTGGATGAAAGGCCTTGATTGTCCTTCTTCTATGTATATCTGCCGCAGCTGAGGATGCTCACCTTTCTTCTGAACAACAAGTCTGTCGCCGCATCGAATTCCAAAAACTTTCCTCACCATATCTTTTGTGAAAACTATCCTCTTCTTGTGGAACTTGAACTCCCGCAAACCAGGGCTAGTATGAGAGGCAACAAAGTCTATTAGAGCATTAGGAATGTTGAATGGAGATACATTCAACAATGCTCTAAATGCACTCTGCTCTTCAATAATACGTCTCTTCGGATCATCGAGCTCTGCAGCAAGAGCATGCAGACGCTTTGCAGCAAAACGATCCTTGGAAACCCAATGACCAATCCCATCTTCCTGTTAAAAATGAAGAACACAAAAAAAATCAAAAGAAAAACATTTAAAATGATAACGCAGCAATTCATGTACATAATGTACATAGATGGGTAAACAAAACTTATAAACACAATGGCCTATGTAGCAAACTAAATAAAAGCAAAAGACACAAATGAAGCACAAGCATACAAAGAATGTATCACCAGCGTAGCAATTATCACGAGAGAATGTAGCAATCATGAACATTTGCATGCAAGCTGGATAGCAATTATCACGAGAGAATGTAGCAAAAATATAAAAGGATTTGCAATATAATTAGAATATAGCTAATTTTATGAACCTATGCAGCAATAGCAAGCACACAGGATAGCAAAATAGAAACGTATATCACCCCTAGAAATACACAGGGGTAGCTCGCAGGGTACAAAATCAACATGACAAACGCCTACAAATCCTAGTACAAAATCCACACGAGAACGAGCTCGAACTTACAGCCCTAGAAATACACAGGGGTAGCTCGCAGGGTACAAAATCAACATGACAAACGCCTACAAATCCTAGTATAAAATCCACACGAGAACGAGCTCGAACTTACAGCCATGATTGCACAGGCAGAAATTCCTCGGAACGACTCGAATCGAATGCCGGCGAAGATTCCCTTGAAGAACACCTAGAAAATGAAGGGGAAAAGTGAGGATTCAACGGGTACGAAACAATTACTTGGACGAAAATGAAGGCAGCGTGTTTTAATCGCGGGGGAGCAACACTTGGAGGCACACATCAAAGCAAATCATCGGCGGTGCGCGGATTTGCAACGCCACCGCGGAGTTCTAGCCAGCGGAAAAAATCCTAGGGTTGGGGGAAGAGCAGCGAGAGGAGGAAGTCCTAGACGAGGAAGAGGTAGCCAACTCACCGGAGGAAGCGGAGGAGCGCGTCGTCTTCTCCGGTGGCAGGAACCGTCGGCGGCGCGCGGATTCGCTCCGCCGTCGCCAACCTCTCCACCACGAAACCCACGAGCCCCCACGCCGTCTCGACCAGGTGGTGGGTGGGATGCAGCAAATGCGGGATAGGAGTAACGCCCTGTCCGCGAGTGGGTGACGTGGCGCAATATCAGCCCGACGATGGAAGTCCATCGGACGACGCTCCATCAGGAGGTTGCGACGCGAGCGTCCCCCGGGGGAATAGAATCATTTTCCAAAGATAAATTGGAGTGAGGTAAGAAACAAATC